>NC_053027.1:441521157-441548093 GCF_003073215.2 Triticum urartu
GTGTCTATATAAACCGGAGGGTTGTAGTCCGTAGGCAATCAACTCCATATACAACAATCATACCATAGGCTAGCTTCTAGGGTTTAGCCTCCTTGATCTCGTGGTAGATCTACTCTTGTACTACCCATATCATCAATATTAATCAAGCAGGACGTAGGGTTTTACCTCCATCAAGAGGGCCCGAACCTGGGTAAAACATCGTGTTCCCTGCCTCCTGTTACCATCCGGCCTAGACACACAGTTCGGGACCCACTACCCGAGATCCGCCGGTTTTGACACCGACAGTCGTCGTTGGGCCGTTGAGGCGCCTCCGTGCGGCAGCCGGCCTCATTCTGCGCGGCGGCCGCGTCGAGGAAGCCGTGGACTCGCTCCATCATGAGGCGGCGTTCTTCGCCCTCGAAATTGTCCAGCTCGTCCGCCGCTGCCTGGGCGGCTCGGATGTTCTCCGCTGGTGTAGCGTACACAGGGCGGCTTGCCCCAAACAGGTTGGCGATGGCTACGCCGCGCTGCGACCGCGCCAAGGCGGCTGGGCCCCGCCGGGGCCGGCGAGCCGCCGACGGCGCGATCCATCTCCCGCTGGTAGGCTTCGGACAAGCGCCTCATGCTGGCCAGCTTCTTCGCACCTTCAATGAGCCGAAGGCGATGCGCCTCCAACGTCTCTGCGTCATCGTCTTCCGGAATGGGTGCAGTTAGGTCTTGCAGTGCCGCGCCGAGTGAGTCGGGTGCTCCTCCGCCAGGGAGCTCGTCATGACTGATGACTAGCACCTGGGTGACGGTGCTTCCGTTGCTCTCTGAGCGGGGGAGAGGTTCTTCGTAGACCACTACGTTGGTGGGGAACGCGTCGAGCGACGCGGTGTCAGAGTCGACCAGCATCGGGTCGGTGGAGCCTACGGACTCCAAGTCTACGACAGGCTCGCCGGAAACGTGGAGTTGATCGAGGAGGCCCGCGAGGAGGTTCTCGGGGCCGCCCGTGCCTGCGTTGGATGCAGGTTCGTCGGAGAGGCGGACCTCGCCGACAAGTTTGGCCAAGGAGCTGACCGCGCAGGCGATCTCAATGCCGCTTAGCGCGTCGGTGCAAACTCCGTCTGGCGTGCCTGGCTGGCTGCGCTCGCCAGGGAGGAAAAGGGTTCCCGTCCAGAACAGATCTCTAGACGGCGGTGCACCATACCCCACGGTGGGCGCCAAATGTCGGGGGTTAGGTGCGACATATGCCAAGGGATGGCATATCATGGTGGGGGCGAGTAGAACGTCGCCGGTGCCTGGAAACGGGATGAGGCGAAGACATGCACGCCGGCGAATCTTACCCAGCTTCAGGGCTCTCCGAGGAGATAATACCCCTACTGCTGCTTTGCGGGGTCTCCGCATGATCACTATGGCCAAGTGTTTACACCGTTGCTCCTTGAGCTGTTTCTTGGAGGTAGGAGAGGGCAAGGCTAGCTCTCTCCCTTCTATGTGGTCTGGTCTAGAGCTAATAGGTTCCAACCCTTTGCATGGGTGCCCTAGTGGGTTTATATAGGCCTACCCCCAGGGGTACAATGGTAATCCGGCTGGACACAGGCCCAACCGTCAGTGCCTCTGGCCTCCATCTTCTCTGCCGACCGTTGGGGCCCGCCGACTGGCCTGGTACGGAGCCGACAGGCCGCGTCCGCCGCGGGCGGGTCTTGCCGGCTGCTGATTACTGTAGCCGTGCTTCTGATGACGCGGGCTTGATCATGAGGTCGTGGCAACAGCCCTGCCGCCTGGCGGGCGATCACTGTTGCCACTCCCCATCACATCTTGATTAATGGCGTGTGGGCCCCGGGGGAGGGATCGGCCAACTCCCCCGGGCCGACTCCCGACGGGTCCGACTGGTGTTTCTCCTACCGTCTCCTGAGGTCGTACAGACAAGCCGTTGTGGGTGCAGGATTCGTTCCTGCGGTGCTGATGTCAGGGCCGGCATGGCAACAATGCCACGCCGCACGGAGATCTTCCGGGGTACGGCGTGCTGTGGCCATGCCTGCCCTTGGTGAGGGGCGGGGGTGGCCTTCGCCGTAGCCACGCCCCTGCCTCGTCCCCTTTGATGAGGTCATGGGGTTTGTTGGAGTCGCAGGCCGACTCCCCAAAGCCGGCTTCACTGGAAGTCGTCCCTGGGACTCGGCCGTGAGCGGGCGGTCGGCCGTCTTGTCGTCGACTCCTCAGGAGGCTGCTCTTCGTCCTGGGGTCTTGAGGGGCGCAGCCTGCCCCGATGTCTTGAAAGGTTGTGGGGCTCGTGTTGGCCTACCCGTGGCCCATTACTCCGACAGTGCGTGTGTGTATAATCACCACACCAGCTCCTGTGTGTTGAAACAAACGGCTCAGCATACCAATACAAGGCCACCTTGTCCGTTGTGCCCGCGGTCATGACTTCGAACCACCGTCCAAATATGTTTTTGTCGTTTGTTTTCATTCTTACTAGCAAGATGCCCGTGCGTTGCATGTAACATCAAGATACATTTGTATGCCTTGTTTATCTTGTGAGAGAAAAGGATGAACGAGGGAAGGCCTTATTTGCAAATGTGGAGAGGTGTGTGGGTACTTTTTTTTGCAAAATTGCCATAGATTGTTTCCTATCCGTCAGATATAAACCGGATGGCCTATATTGTAGGATGGCAGTCACACCATCATCACCAACTCTGTTTTTTATAAGAGTGTATTTTATGTATTTTATAAGAGTGTAGATGTAGAGTAGATACAAGTCGATAGGTGGGCACGATGGTAGTGAGATAATGTGATGCAACACTAGAGGTGCCACGTGGAGCATTTAACTAGTCAACTTGTCATGTCATGAGCAAATACAGAGTTGTACGGTGAGCCCGTGACTGCATAATAACCACTAAACATAAATGGTGACCATAATGAGTGGATTCTGAAGTCCAATGTACGTATCGTGCTTTCGCTTCAAATACAATGATCGTCATTGCATATATCGCGAGAGAAAGATGAAACATGCGTGAATTTTCTGGGGGCTTACTTTTAGAGGACCTGGAGATAGTTTTGTGTGCATACGTGAAAGGGGCATACAGGGGGGTATGCGATGGAGAGACAGATGCTCTTCGTTTCTCTTTATTATGACTAACTTTGTATATAGTATAAAAATATACAAATTCACAGTGCGGAATAAATATCATTGTGGGCACCATGCAATGCAAATTAGCGTTCGTACTCCTCCATATAACTTTGTAATGTTGTATATATGTAGAAACTCTAAAATAATTTTTTGGCCACACTTTATTCAAAAGGAATGTTGTATGCGAATAAACGTGAAGAGAGGGCTTTTTAGATCAATGGGGTACGTGATGTAACATGTGTGAATGTGTAGTTGATGCATTTGGCGGGGCCTAGAGAGGTATGTGTGTGTATTACGTATTCGAGAGAGGCATGGATAGAGGGGCCGACGTGGGGGGGCGTGGGAGAGATAGCACGAGAAATGAGAGTGGTCTAGAGAGAGAGAGACGAATATGACGTCACGACAAGAGATTCCATTCCCTTGAGTGTGTATATGCAAGGGGGGAGGGAATAGAGGCACCAGGAGAAATTTTCTGTGTGTGTGGTGTTTGTGTTGGTATGTGTGGGTGTGAGAAGATAATGAGACGTGGGGGCAGAGGGTGTGTCACCGCGTGAGGTCCGGTGGGTCGAGGTGAGGCCCTTCGTTCTGTTCCGTCCTGCGCCACATTGGTCGGCCCGTGATGCATTTAGGAAGACCCATGGATGACTAGTCGTACAAGACAAAGATAGCAGAATTGTGAAGGACTCTGTGTCCACTGACAAAGCCGGCTAGGATTTGTAACCCTAGGTTCTCGGACTAAGGTAACCCCTTTATCTCTGATATTACTATTCATCCAACCTAACTTTAAGGGGCATCCTCAGAATGCTCGATTAGGAAGAGAGGTGTGAGACAATGCGTGAGAGACAGGCGTAAAGATAATGTGCGTACATGAGACACGTAGGCAGGTCCATGTATATAGAAAGGGTCGATGAGGATTGTGCGTGTGTATGTTTGCGAGAGGAAGAGTGCTTGTGATAAAGGTTAGTGAAAACAGTTGTAAATGGTTACGAGAGGGAGGGAGGGTTATATCTAGAGCATGTGTGCGAGAAAGACACCTCGGGAGAGAGTGTGTGAGCATGTGTGAGAGACCACCGATGGAGAGTGAAACTACACGTAAAAGACTGCTCTACACATTGATTAAAGATATAAATTGTATCCAAATATTAGGATGGGATCATGATATTTGCAATTCGCGTAAGGAGCGGTCATTGATCCATCAGACATCTAGATTCTATCGAATTTGAGCATGTCTATGTTATTATTCGACACAATTGATCCACATAGTTAGTATTTTGAACTCCAGACAATGCATCGCTTTAGCAATCGAATATAAACGTGAGTATAGTTCATGTTGTGTGTGTAAAGCACATTATACATACGAAAGTTACACAATGGACATTATAAATAGCTACTACCTATGAACTAGCATACATTTGAATTCAACTTAAGGTGGTTTAAAAAAATCGAATTCAACATGAAGTCCATTCAATTATTTGAATTTGATATCATGGCATTTGTAAACCATACCTAAATTATGGGGGCACCAATCTTTGCTCTGATTTTGTACATAATAGCATATGTAGTCGTGTACAAAATAGATTCAAATTTAGCTCCTCCATTCCAAAATAATCGTAGTTATAGGATTTTCAAGTGTCAAAATTTCAAAAAGAAGCGGATAATTTAATGAGGTTTTCAAACATACAAGGTCAAATATAACGTTGTATATTTAGGTCAATCCTCATAGTTCAAGAGTACTCTAAACGTGAATGCTTGTGTTTCAAAATTTCGAACGAAGCGCCAAAAGAGCCTCTACTCGCCCGAAACCGCGTGAGACCAATGTTTGGTAGTACAAGGAAATTACTTTTCTAATAACTCCGACCCGTGAAACCTACCGGCCCGACGTCCAAAGGTCTAAACCGGGGTAGGTTTGTAGCTTCATCTAGACGCCACGCAACCGCATCCGAAAAACATTCATACACAATGGCCGCCTAAGCACACATGCGCGCGGCCGAAATCGCTCCCGCCCACTATTTGGGACACCTGGGATTACCATCCTACCCCCGACCCGCAGTAGGTCCGAAATTTAAGAGGGGGGCAAAGTTTGTACTTTCCCCAAATTTCAAACAAGCGCGTCCCTTTTCTGTTCAAAAAAGCCAAAAACAAGCGCGTCCCAGACCAAAACATGGTTCCCTCCACCCGTCCGATTCCCCATTCGTACTCCATGGGCGCCAAAACTACCTCTCCACTAGCCGTGAAACCCCGGCGTCCTCCGTCCGCCACCCCATCTGTAGGATTGAAAGTATGTGTAGAGGGGGGTGGTTAGACTACTTGACCAAATAAAAACTTAACCTTTTCCCAATTTTAGTTCTTGGCAGATTTTAGCTAATTTAGGACAAGTCAAGCAATCATCACAAAATTCAAGCAAGCATGCAAAGAGTATATAGGCAGCGGAAAGTAAAGCATGCAACTTGCAAGAATGTAAAGGGAAGGGTTTGGAGAATTCAAACGCAATTGGAGACACGGATGTTTTTCCCGTGGTTCGGATAGGTGGTGCTATCCTACATCCACGTTGATGGAGACTTCAACCCACGAAGGGTAACGGTTGCGCGAGTCCACACAGGGCCCATTACTCCGACAGTGCGTGTGTGTATAATCACCACACCAGCTCCTGTGTGTTGAAACAGACGGCTCAGCATACCAATACAAGGCCACCTTGTCCGTTGTGCCCGCGGTCATGACTTCGAACCACCGTCCAAATATGTTTTTGTCGTTTGTTTTCATTCTTACTAGCAAGATGCCCGTGCGTTGCATGTAACATCAAGATACATTTGTATGCCTTGTTTATATTGTGAGAGAAAAGGATGAACGAGGGAAGGCCTTATTTGCAAATGTGGAGAGGTGTGTGGGTACTTTTTTTTGCAAAATTGCCATAGATTGTTTCCTATCCGTCAGATGAGACGAATATGACGTCACTAGCCGCGAAAACATGGTTCCCTCCACCCATCCGATTCCCCATTCGTACTCCATGGGCGCCAAAACTACCTCTCCACTAGCCGCGAAACCCCGGTGTCCTCCGTCCGCCACCCCATCTGTAGGATTGAAAGTATGTCTACGGTTAGTTCTTGGCAGATTTTAGCTAATTTAGGACAAGTCAAGCAATCATCACAAAATTCAAGCAAGCATGCAAAGAGTATATAGGCAGCGGAAAGTAAAGCATGCAACTTGCAAGAATGTAAAGGGAAGGGTTTGGAGAATTCAAACGCAATTGGAGACACGGATGTTTTTCCTGTGGTTCGGATAGGTGGTGCTATCCTACATCCACGTTGATGGAGACTTCAACCCACGAAGGGTAACGGTTGCGCGAGTCCACATAGGGCTCCACCCAAGGGTAACGGTTGCGCGAGTCCACACAGGGCTCCACCCACGAAGGGTCCACGAAGAAGCAACCACCCACAAAGGTCACGAGAAGCAACTTGTCTATCCCACCATGGCCATCGCCGACAGGACTTGCCCTCACTAGCGGTAAGATCTTCACGAAGTAGGCGATTCCTTGCCTTACCAAACTCCTTGGTTCAACTCCCACAATCTTGTCGGGAGGCTCCCAAGTGACACCTAGCAATCTAGGAGACACCACTCTCCAAGAAGTAACAAATGGTGTGTAGGTAATGAAACTCCTTGCTCTTGTGCTTCAAAATGATAGTCTCCCCAACACTCAACTCTCTTCTCATAGGATTTAGATTTGGTGGAAGAAGATTTGAGTGGAAAGCACTTGGGGAAGGCTAGAGATCAAGATTCATATGGTAGGATGGAAATGTCTTGGTCTAACACAATGAGTAGGTGGTTCTCTCTCAGAACATATGAGTTGGAATGGTGTGTGTGTTCTGATGGCTCTCTTCGAAATGAGAAGAAAGGTGAGGGGTATATATAGCCTCCACAAAAATCCACCTTACACAGTTTTCCAATCTCGTGCGACCGAATCAATAAACTCGTCGACCGAAAATGTAAACCTAGTGACCGTTAGAGATTTTCGGTGGGGACTGACATGCAAACTCGGTAGGACCGATATTGGTTAGGGTTTTGGGCATAACCTAATCTCGGTGAGACCGATTACACAAACTCGGTGAGACCGAATTTGGTAATTAGCTAACCAGAGAGTTGGTCAGGCAAACTCGGTGGGACCGATTTGCTCTTTCGGTGAGACCGAGTGGAACTCGGTGAGACCGAAAAGTTACAAAGGGGAAACACTGAGTTTACATTGCAATCTCGGTGGGACCGATTCGCTCTTTCGGTGAGACCGAAAAGTTACGAAAGGGAAACAGAGAGTTTGCAACCCCATCTCGGTGAGACCGAGATCCCTATCGGTAGGACCGAATTGCTAGGGTTTGGCAGTGGCTAATGACAAGTGAAACTCGGTGGCGCCGGATAGGAAGAATCGGTAGGACCGAGTTTGGCTTAGGGTTTAGGTCATATGTGGATATGGGAAAGTAGTTGAGGGTTTTGGAGCATATCACTAAGCACATGAAGCAAGAGGCTCATTAAGCAACACCTCATCCCTCCTTGATAGTATTGGCTTTTCCTAAAGACTCAATGTGATCTTGGATCACTAAAATATAAAATGAAGAGTCTTGAGCTTTTGAGCTTGAGCCAATCCTTTGTCCTTAGCATTTTGAGGGTTCCACTTTCACATCCATGCCATGCCAATCATTGAGCTTTCCTGAAATAATCATCTTGGAATAGCATTAGCTCAATGAGCTATATGTTGTTATGAATTACCAAAACCACCTAGGGATAGTTGCACTTTCAATCTCCCCCTTTTTGGTAATTGATGACAACATATAGATCAAAGCTTCGACAAATGATAATAAGCATGAAATATATCGTCGCTTTGAGAAGTATGTGACAAGTAAGAGCTCCCCCTAAATTTGTGCATATTTAAAATTTGCTTTGGACTGCAAATGCACAAAGAGTTAGAGTCATGGGTTACTCTTCCATGTCACATACATCTTGGTGGAGCGCTCAAAATGATAAGAATGAAATACATGCACTCATCACCAAGAAAAGTGAATGATCACACAAGATAGAAGGATAATAGCATTAAGCAAGCATTAAGTGTAGCTTATGTCAAACACATGATCATAAATGTCTCACAAATAATGACGTAGTATCTCAGGCACTCAAAAGCAAACAAGTTCGAAAAACCACCAAATAAAGCAAGAGAGAAAAGCAACACTCTCTCTCTCGAAGCCTATGATCTATACATCTTCTCCCCCTTTGGCAACAAGTTACCAAAAAGTTCCTAGAAAATGCATAGCACTAGATCGACGCTCAGGCTTGATCTTCAGGTGGTGGTGGAGTCCGGATCACTCCAAGGACGAAGGCTTCGGTAGATGCTGAAGTAGTCGCTGGAGTTGGAGCTGAAGTAGATGCTGGAGCTGAGGCTGTGGGCTGGTGCTGAGGTGGTGGCTCTTGTGTCAGCAACTGGCACGGCAGATGACCTCGGACCTCTTGGCACTCTGCAAAGGCATGAATGGTAGTCCTGCCTCTCCTCTCCTGCATGTCCTCCTGGAGCTGCTCCACTGCAGACTGAACTTCCGTTACTTTGACATCCAAGTCATAGAACTTCTGTTCCATGATTCTCTCTAGGCTCTGCTGATTCTGAGTGAGGGTGGCCAGACTTTGCTCAATCCTCAGCGTGGATGCAATCAAGTAACCAAGCTGCTCTTGTTTGGTCTTCAAGAAGTACTCAGATGCCTCCTCTTGAGTAGGCATCTTGGCAGCTTTCTCCTTCCTCGCCTTCTCCTTCTTTGCAAATGCTTGGGCAGATGATGGCTCGTTCTCAGTCATGACCACTTGATTGTCCTCGAAATCTGGACGGATGGGCAGGTGTTCCTTGTCCAATAGATATATGCCCGTGCCCATCTTGGAGTTGATGAGCTCCTGAATTTGAGGGGCATATCCGCAGCTCCTCTTCTGATCTGCTGCAGTCCTCTTGATTGTTTCCACTATGAGGCTCATCACCTTGAACTTCTGAGGCACATCAAACACATGTAGCAAGTTGATAGCATGACCTCTGATCATCTTGTGATCTCCAGACTTAGGCAATAAGGTGTGCCTTAGTATCCAAACAGACCCAAATTTGAAGGTGTCAAGAGCTTCATTGGGAATTTCCTTGTACAATATTGGACATGGAGTTATGGTCCATCTTCTTCTTGGCATAGATATCCAAGTCATCATCTTGCTCCTCTGGGGCATTAATGATCTGTGCCCACTCAGCCACTGTGGATTGGTACCTTGTACCCTCAGACATCCATGTGATCCTCCCATCTGGATAAAAGTGCTGCCGTGGAGTAGAACTGCATGATAAGTTCCTCATTCCACTTTGTGAGCTTCTGCCCACAAAGTCAGCTACTCCACAAGCATGAAAGCTGTCATATACTCCTGGATAGTGTTCCTCCTTCTCCCTCATGTATATGTAGGTCCAGTCAACCCATCTCATGTCACAGACAATTGGCTTCTTATCTAGCAAAACAGTCTCATAGAAATCCTGCTGCTCCTTGGTGTGAAACCTGTAGTCCACGGCAGTCCTTCTCCTTGAAGCATACGGGTCTGCTTCTCTCCATTTCCTCAGCCCTGAATCTCTCCTGAGCTTCATATCCTCAGCCACAGGATGAGCATCGTTGTGCTCTGGGATCTTGGGCTTTAGCTTTCTCAGGACATTCTCCTCCTCATCCTCAGCAACAGTCTCAGGCACTAGGGCCTTGTTCTTCTCAGCTGCAGGAATGTTCCTTGTATTTCTTTTAGGTTTTGGCTTGGAGGCAGCTTTGGGCTTAGATGCAGTAGCCCCCGACCTTATGGCATCACCCATCAGCTTGGGTGCCTTGGGTGCTGGTGCAGCTACCTCTTCTTCCGCTTCTTCTTCCATGATGGAAACTTTTCTAAGCACTCTAGCCACAGTCTTCTTCACCCTCCACTTCCTTTTCTTGCCCTCAGCTGCAACTGGCTCTTGGGGAGTGGGCTTCTCAGTTGAGGCCCTTGCCTTTGACATGGGCTGCCTGCCTGCTGGTCTTTTGATTTTCAGACCTGACTTAGTGCCTTGAGCTGGCTCAATTCTCTTGGTAGTGGCCTCTTCCTCTGCCACATAGTCCTCATCTTCGGAATCTGAAGTCCTCTTCTTCCTTTGTCTCGTGGCAGCCTTTGGCAAATTGCTAGGAGTGCTCCTGCTGCCTTCATCAGATGAACTGGAGGGACTAGTGCCCTCACTCATCACCACTTGCTGCTCTGACATATTTTGGCTATCACTTTGATCAGACATGCTGCAAACTGACTGCTGACCCTGTGAATAGATTATAGATAAGATAGAAAAGATGAGCATCACAAAATGCAGAGTATTTTTGCAAAAGAATAATCCAAAAACTTAGTTTTAGTTTCCCACTGAAATCATCTCGGATCTACTGATTTTCAAACTCGGTGATATCGAAGCAGTTTTGGAACCTAAACTAGTGAACTCGGTAGGACCGAGTCACAGTTCGGTGGCACCGAGACTGCTAGGGTTTCACTGAGTTCAAAAATCGGTCACACCGATAAGTAATTCTCGGTCAGACCGAGTCTCACTTGTGCAATGGCAAGAGCCAAATCGGTGGGACCGAGTTTTTCAACTCGGTGGGTCCGAGATGGTTTGGCGGAAACCTAAACCTAGAATTTTCGAATCAAACCTAATCTACGGGCGTTTTGACTGGATAGAAGTTTCTCAAATGGCAAGAATCAATATGATCACAATGTGCTAGGAATCAGATTGAGGAATAGCACAAAGATCAAGTCCATACCCTAGTTCGGCGGGGACTTGCTACGGCGGCAACGGCGGGGCAGAATTCCCGTTGACGGCGACGGAGACCAGCGACTGGAGGCTGCTGGCGGCGAGAAGACGATCCGGAGACCTCGAGGGCAGAGCAGGCTATCGCGCGGGCGAAGGGCTTCGGAGAAATTTCCAAATTTTGCCCGTGAGTATATATAGCCCGACCCTGTCGGTGTGACCGAGTGGAACAACTCGGTGGCACCGAGATTCATAACTACGTGCAGTTACTGAAACTCGGTGTGACCGAAAGGTTCAAATCGGTTGCACCGAGATCGAAAACCTAGATCAACTCAATGATCTCGGTAGGACCGAAAGTGGAGTATCGGTCAGACCGAGAATCATAAAGAGGTTTTGGAAGTTTAAGTCTATGACGAATCGGGGACTCCGAGCGCTCCTCACACAGAGTGGTTCAAATCTGACTTGATCAAATTTTGTGATGCAGCATGAATAGAGTTTGAGACGAGAAAAGCATAGATAGCTAGAGGAGGTTCTTAGGCATTCTTGTCCATCCACTTGGCAAAAGAGATAAAGCCGAACAATCGAAGCAACAAGTGGATGTCCTCGAATGAGTAAAATATGCAACCAGCATGCTCACACAATAAGATGGCAAATGAAATATGTGGCAAGGCATGCACAACCAATTCTAGCATCTATCAAGCAATTTGCGATGACTAGGTCATCTATATATGAGTATATTGACTTAGGAGTCAAGTGAGAGACTTGATCATAGGTCATACTCATCGTTTAAGCTCAAGTGGGGTTACCACTTTTACATAAAGCATTGTTTTGTTCACATCTTTAGAGTTGCTTTAGCTCAAGTCTTAGAGTAAAGCTCCCCCTAGATGTGATATCCCCCCTAAGAGGGATGAACTAACCTTGGGTTTTGTCGATGATGACTTCATGTAGATATTGAAGATGTGGATGCTCAATGTTGATGTAGATCTCTTGGAGCTATCCATTTGAGTGAATTGCACTTTCAATACCTACATGGGTTAGTCCCACAAGGAACAAACAAGGATATCCATAGACATAGAGTGATGCACACAAAAGATGATGTCCATGAAAACTTTTAGGTTACCTTGTCCCTTGTCTTACCAACAAGAGGGTTTGTGACTCCTTGAACTAGTGCAAGATGTGAAGTTGATTGCACTTGTTCTTGCCAAAATGATAAGAGTGAAGTATGTTGGCGGAGTCACCCTCAAGAACTCTCTAGTTCTTCTTCTTTTGGATCCACATCATCTTGATGGGAATCCTTGGAGTTGTAGTCGTACTTGATGAAGTGGAACTTGAAGTAGTCTTGGGAATCCACTTGACTAAGGTCTTTGGAGCTTCTTCAAATGCATCAATTTCCTCTTGAAGCTTGTCCTTGCCTTTTTGCTTGTAGTCTTGTGGTGGAAGATCATCTGAGCCTTGTGTCCCCTTTGAAGAAATTATACTTCTTGTTGAGGGGACAAACTTTGTTCTTGGGGTATTGATCTCTTCCCACTCAACTCCATTAGCATTGAACTTTTGTTTCAAAACCAAACACCCTTGATTCTTTCCGGTGCCATTTCCTTTGCTTGCGCAACAATTTTCGAATTGCTTACTCCCGGCAAGGCCTTTTGTACACTCTTTCTCTATAATTCCCTTTCAATAAACTATTTCTTGCCTCAAGTGTAACTTGGCTAGAGAATCATTAGTGGAATCAAGAGAACTACTAGGAAGCAACAATATTGGATTTAGCATGATCATTGTTACTACTAGCGGAAGAATCTTTCTTGTTAGACTTGACTTGAGGAATGTAAGTGGATAAGAGTAAACGCTTGGCAATGTAAGAAGAACTTTTCTTGTGGAGATCATCATTGATTGCCTTTAAGAACTCATGCTATTGCTCAAGATTGAGCTTTTCAAAGCATAGCTTCTCATGAGCTCTTAAAAGTTCTCGATGATCTTCGAAGATAGTGTCATGAGCCTACTTAAGAGTTTTTAGTTCTTTAGTTAGAGCCTCAATCTTCTCCTTATCATTGTCATTCTTTTTATCTTGATTAGCATGTATTAATTGGTCTTTCATCATAGTATTCATCACTAGAGTTGTCAACAAGCAAATCATCACCTAACAAGTCATCTTCATCACTATTGAAATCAACATACTCGGGGTGTGTTACCTTAGGACCTTGGCCATGAAGCATCTTCCAATTCCCTTCATTTGGTGAGTCAAATATGTCGTAGGAGTTGGTTGACACAAGTGCTAGACCGGCAACACCTTCATCTTGAGTATCTTCGGAGTCGGAGTGATAACTTCTCTCGGAGTGGCTGTCGGAGTCGGAGCCGGATACCCATTCACCAACATGAGCTTGATGTCTTTCGTCTTGTGTAGCTCCTTGATGATTTTTCCTTCCTTTCCGAATCCTTGCTTCTCCGTGAGTATCTTCATTCATAACGATCATCTCTACTCCTTCTCTCTCTTGGTGGTGATCTCTTTGCTTCTTCTTTTTGGAGAATCTTCTCTTCTCTTGTAGGGAGCCGTACACTCATTGGAATAGTGTCGGGTCTTCCACAACTTGTAGCAGTTTCGCTCTCGACTAGAAGATCTTTTGTCATTGTAGGACCTTGACTTGAAGCTTCTATCTTTGCTTCTACTCTTGTAGAACTTGTTGTAGTTCTTCACCATTAAGCTCAATTCTTCATTGAAGTTTTGTTTCTCACTTGATGATGTAGGGGCTTCACATGAGGCTTTGTAGGCACCACTTGATTTGTTGTGAAGTTCCTCTTTATCCTTAAGTGACATCTCATGAGCAACAATTCTTCCAATCACCTCCGTTGGCTTGAGATCTTTGTAATTGGGCATCATTTGGATCAATGTGCACACGGTATCATATTTTCCATCCAAGGCTCTTAGAATCTTCTTGATGATGAATTTATCTGTCATCTCTTCACTTCCTAAGCCGGCAATCTCATTTGTGATGAGAGCAATCCTAGAGTACATTTTGGCGACACCTTCACCATCCTTCATCTTGAACTTGTCATGTTGGCTTTGAAGCACATCCAACTTGGATTCCTTGACGGAGTCGGTACCTTCGTGCATATCAATCAAAGTATCCCAAATTTCCTTCGCATTCTCAAGACGGCTGATTTTGATGAATTCTTCGGGGCACAGTCCGTTGAAGAGAATATCACAAGCTTGAGCATTGTATTGCAACATCTTCAACTCATCCGCGGTAGCTTCACGGTTTGGTTCTCTCCCGTCAAAGAAGTCACCTTGCAAACCAACACACACAATAGCCCAAACGGCGGGGTTATGTCCAAGAATATGCATTTTCATTTTATGCTTCCAACTAGCAAAATTAGTACCATCAAAGTAAGGACCTCTACGGTGATAATTTCCCTCGCTAGACGCCATACTCTCCTAGGTTGTGAAACCAAGGCTATGACCACCAAAAGCTATGGAGATCAAGCAAATGGAGACCAAAGCTCTGATACCACTTGTAGGATCGAAAGTATGTCTAGAGGGGGGTGATTAGACTACTTGACCAAATAAAAACTTAACCTTTTCCCAATTTTAGTTCTTGGCAGATTTTAGCTAATTAGGACAAGTCAAGCAATCATCACATATTCAAGCAAGCATGCAAAGAGTATATAGGCAGCGGAAAGTAAAGCATGCAACTTGCAAGAATGTAAAGGGAAGGGTTTGGAGAATTCAAACGCAATTGGAGACACGGATGTTTTTCCCGTGGTTCGGATAGGTGGTGCTATCCTACATCCATTTGATGGAGACTTCAACCCACGAAGGGTAACGGTTGCGCGAGTCCACACAGGGCTCCACCCAAGGGTAACGGTTGCGCGAGTCCACACAGGGCTCCACCCACGAAGGGTCCACGAAGAAGCAACCACCCACAAAGGGTCCACGAAGAAGCAACCTTGTCTATCCCACCATGGCCATCGCCCACACAGGACTTGCCTCACTAGCGGTAGATCTTCACGAAGTAGGCGATCTCCTTGCCCTTACAAACTCCTTGGTTCAACTCCACAATCTTGTCGGAGGCTCCCAAGTGACACCTAGCCAATCTAGGAGACACCACTCTCCAAGAAGTAACAAATGGTGTGTAGGTAATGAACTCCTTGCTCTTGTGCTTCAAATGATAGTCTCCCCAACACTCAACTCTCTCTCATAGGATTTGGATTTGGTGGAAAGAAGATTTGAGTGGAAAGCAACTTGGGAAGGCTAGAGATCAAGATTCATATGGTAGGAATGGAATGTCTTGGTCTCAACACATGAGTAGGTGGTTCTCTCTCAGAACATATGAGTTGGAATGGTGTGTGTGTTCTGATGGCTCTCTCCCTCGAATGAAAGAGGAGGTGGAGGGGTATATATAGCCTCCACACAAAATCCAACCGTTACACAGTTTTCCAATCTCGGTGGGACCGAATCAAAACTCGGTCGGACCGAAAATGTAAACCTAGTGACCGTTAGAGATTTTCGGTGGGACTGACATGCAACTCGGTAGGACCGATTGCGTTAGGGTTTGGGCATAACGTAATCTCGGTGAGACCGATTACACAAACTCGGTGAGACCGATTTGGTAATATAGCTAACCAGAGAGTTGGTCAGGTAAAACTCGGTGGGACCGATTTCTCTTTCGGTGAGACCGAAAGTTACAAAAGGAAACAGAGAGTTTACATTGCAATCTCGGTGGGACCGATCCGCTCTTTCGGTGAGACCGAAAAGTTACGAAAGGGAAACAGAGAGTTTGCAATCCCATCTCGGTGAGACCGAGATCCCTATCGGTAGAACCGAATTGCTAGGGTTTGGCAGTGGCTTATGACAAGTGAAACTCGGTGGCGCCGGATAGAAGAATCGGTAGGACCGAGTTTGGCTTTAGGGTTTAGGTCATATGTGGATATGGGAAAGTAGTTGAGGGTTTTGGAGCATATCACTAAGCACATGAAGCAAGAGGCTCATTAAGCAACACCTCATCCCTCCTTGATAGTATTGGCTTTTCCTAAAGACTCAATGTGATCTTGGATCACTAAAATATAAAATGAAGAGTCTTGAGCTTTTGAGCTTGAGCCAATCCTTTGTCCTTAGCATTTTGAGGGTTCCACTTTCACATCCATGCCATCCAATCATTGAGCTTTCCTGAAATAATCATCTTGGAATAGCATTAGCTCAATGAGCTATATGTTGTTATGAATTACCAAAACCACCTAGGGATAGTTGCACTTTCACATACTCATCGACTGCAAGTCGTGATTTCAGCATTACGAAGAGCTTGGGAATTGTTTCCGTTATCCCTTGCATATTATAGTTTCATCACGAAGTTCTTACTAACTTGGTGATGGTGACTTAGAGAATTCTGTCAATCACTATCTTATCTGGGAAGATTAACTCCCACTTGATTCAAGCGATTGTAGTACCCAGACAATCTGAGCACATGCTCACTGCTTGAGCTATTCTCCTCCATCTTTTAGCTATAGAACTTGTTGGAAACTTCATATCTCTCAACTCGGGTATTTGATTGAAATATTAACTTCAACTCCTGGAACATCTCATATGGTCCATGACGTTGAAAACGTCTTTGAAATCCCGATTCTAAGCTGTTAAGCATGGTACACTAAAGTATCAAGTAGTCATCATATTGAGCTAGCCAAACATTCATAACGTCTGCATTTGCTCCTGCAATAGGTTTGTCACCTAGTGGTGCATCAAGGACATAATTCTTCTGTGCAACAATGAAGATAAACCTCAGATCACGGATCCAATCCGCCATCATTGCTACTAACATCTTTACATAATTCTCTAGGAACATATCAAATAAACACAGGGAAGCAAAAACGCGAGCTATTGATCTACAAATACTACCAGGACTAAGTCATGATAAATTTTAAAGTTCAATTAATCATATTACTTAAGAACTCCCACTTAGATAGACATCCCTCTAATCCTCTAAGTGATCACGTGATCCAAATCAACTAAACCATGTCCGATCATCACGTGAGATGGAGTAGTTTCAATGGTGAACATCACTATGTTGATCATATCTACTATATGATTCATGCTCGACCTTTCGGTCTCCGTGTTCCGAGGCCATATCTGTTATATGCTCGGCTCGTCAAGTTTAACCTGAGTATTCCGCGTGTGCAACTATTTTGCACCCGTTGTATTTGAACGTAGAGCCTATCACACCCGATCATCACGTGGTGTCTCAGCACGAAGAACTTTCGCAATGGTGCATACTCAGGGAGAACACTTATACTTTGATAATTTAGTGAGGGATCATCTTATAATGCTATCGTCAATCAAAGCAAGATAAGATGCATAAAAGATAAACATCACATGCAATCAATATAAGTGATATGATATGGCCATCATCATCTTGTACTTGTGATCTCGATCTCCGAAGTACCGTCATGATCACCATCGTCACCGGCGTGACACCTTGATCTCCATCGTAGCATCGTTATCGTCTTGCCAATCTTATGCTTCCACGACTATCGCTACCGCTTAGTGATAAAGTAAAGCATTACAGCGCGATTGCATTGCATACAATAAAGCGACAACCATATGGCTCCTGCCAGTTGCCGATAACTCGGTTACAAAACATTATAATCTCATACAATAAAATTTAGTATCATGTCTTGACCATATCACATCACAACATGCCCTGCAAAAACAAGTTAGACGTCCTCTACTTTGTTGTTGCAAGTTTTACGTGGCTGCTACGGGCTTAGCAAGAACCCTTCTTACCTACGCATCAAAACCACAACGATAGTTTGTCAAGTTGGTGCTGTTTTAACCTTGCAAGGACCGGGCGTAGCCACACTCGTTTCAACTAAAGTTGGAGAAACTGTCACCCGCCAGCCACCTGTGTGCAAAGCACGTCGGTAGAACCAGTCTCGCGTAAGCGTACGCGTAATGTCGGTCCAGGCCGCTTCATCCAACAATACCTCCGAACCAAAGTATGACATGCTGGTAAGCAGTATGACTTATATCGCCCACAACTCACTTGTGTTCTACTCGTGCATAACATCAACGCATAAAACCTAGGCTCGGATGCCATTGTTGGGGAACATAGTAATTTCAAAAAAATTCCTACGCACACGCAAGATCATGGTGATGCATAGCAACGAGAGGGGAAAGTGTTGTCTAGGGACCCTCGTAGACCGTTCGCGGAAGAGTTATATCAACACGGTTGATGTAGTCGTACGTCTTCACGGCCCCGACCGATCAAGCACCGAAACTACGGCACCTCCGAGTTCTAGCACACGTTCAGCTCGATGACGATCCCCGGACTCCGATCCAGCAAAGTGTCGGGGAAGAGTTCCGTCAGCACGACGGCGTGGTGACGATCTTGATGTACTACCGTCGCAGGGCTTCGCCTAAGCACCGCTACAATATTATCGAGGACTATGGTGGAAGGGCACCGCACACGGCTAAGAATATGATCACGTGGATCAACTTGTGTCTCTAGGGGTGCCCCTTGCCTCCGTATATAAAGGCTCAAAGGGGGGGGGCTGGCCGGCCAAGAGGTGGCGCGCCAGGAGGAGTCCTACTCCTTCCGGGAGTAGGACTCCCCCCCTTTCCTAGTTGGAATAGGATTCGCGGAGGGGGAAAGAGGAGAGAGAGGAGGAAGGGGGCCGGCCCCCTCTCCTTGTCCTATTCGGACCAAGGGGGGGAGGGCTCTGGCCACCTCTCCTCTCTTCCACTAAGGCCCACTAAGGCCCATATACCTCCCGGGGGGTTCCGGTAACCTCCCGGTACTCCGGTAAAATCCCGATTTCACCCGGAACACTTCCGATATCCAAACATAGGCTTCCAATATATCATCTTTACGTCTTGACCATTTCGAGACTCCTCATCATGTCTGTGATCACATCCGGGACTCTGAACACCTTTCGGTACATCAAAATATAAACTCATAATATAACCGTCATCTAACTTTAAGCGTGCGGACCCTACGGGTTCGAGAACAATGTAGACATGACCGAGACACGTCTCCGGTCAATAACCAATAGCGGAACCTGGATGCTCATATTGGCTCCTACATATTCTACGAAGATCTTTTATCGGTCAGACCGCATAACAACATACGTTGTTCCCTTTGTCATCGGTATGTTACTTGCCCGAGATTCGATCGTCGGTATCCAATACCTAGTTCAATCTCGTTACCGGCAAGTCTCTTTACTCGTTCCGTAATACATCATCCTGCAACTAACTCATTAGTTGCAATGCTTGCAAGGCTTAAGTGATGTGCATTACCGAGAGGGCCCAGAGATACCTCTCCGACAATCGGAGCGACAAATCCTAATCTCGAAATACGCCAACCCAACATGTACCTTTGGAGACACCTGTAGAGCACCTTTATAATCACCCAGTTACGTTGTGACGTTTGGTAGCACACAAAGTGTTCCTCCGGTAAACGGGAGTTGCATAATCTCATAGTCATAGGAACATGTATAAGTCATGAAGAAAGCAATAGCAACATACTAAACGATCGGGTGCTAAGCTAATGGAATGGGTCATGTCAATCAGATCATTCAACTAATGATGTGACCTCGTTAATCAAATAACAACTCTTGTCTATGGTTAGGAAACATAACCATCTTTGATTAACGAGCTAGTCAAGTAGAGGCATACTAGTGACACTTTGTTTGTCTATATATTCACACATGTATTATGTTTTCGGTTAATACAATTCTAGCATGAATAATAAACATTTATCATGATATAAGGAAATATAATTAACCTTATTATTGCCTCTAAGGCATATTTCCTTCAGATGTATCACAGCGCAAGAAGGAATAATACCCCGGTCGACTCCAAAGGAAACGACAACCACATGGACCCAGTGATGGAGCAGGATGAGCCAGCGGACGGCGAACATAGTACGATGCCGCTGTTCGATCACGGCGACGCCGAGGTTAAAGCTCATCAACCTGTCTCCGGAGAGGAGAACAGTCCGGACGACGATGCACACATCATCCTGGAAAGGCACTTGGAACAATGGAACCTCCATAGAAGGATTATTGACACCACGAGGAGCCTGAAGAAGCAGAAGCAAAGGCTTAAGACCGTGCAGAATACGCTCAACAGCAGATGGAACAAAGTGCTTGACACTAAAGAAAAGTACGGCGTCAGTCGCCACACGAAGAGCTATCCAAAGCGCAAGCTGCTGCCTGAATTCGACGACGAGGCTTTAGAGCCCATTCAGCCGAAAAATAAAATGGCCGATCAGCCGGATTGACCACCCCGTTGTTGGGGAACGTAGTAATTTCAAAATTTCCTACGCACACGCAAGATCATGGTGATGCATAGCAACGAGAGGGGAGAGTGTTGTCCACGTACCCTCGTAGACCGAAAGCGGAAGCGTTAGCACAACGCGGTTGATGTAGTCGTATGTCTTCACGATCCGACCGATCAAGTACCGAACGCACGGCACCTCCGAGTTCTGCACACGTTCAACTCGATGACGTCCCTCGAACTCCGATCCAGCCGAGTGTTGAGGGAGAGTTTCATCAGCACGGCGGCGTGGTGACGATGATGATGTTCTACCGACGCAGGGCTTCGCCTAAGCACCGCTACAATATGATCGAGGTGGATTATGGTGGAGGGGGGCACCGCACACGGCTAAGAGATCAAGAGATCAATTGTTGTGTCTCTATGGGGTGCCCCTGCCCCCGTATATAAAGGAGCAAGGGAGGGAGGCGGCCGGCCTAGGAGGAGGGCGCGCCAAGGGGGGAGTCCTACTCCCACCGGGAGTAGGACTCCTCCTTCCCTTGTTGGAGTAGGAGAGAAGGAAAGAGGGGGAGAGGAACAAGGAAAAGGGGGCTGCACCCCTTGTCCAATTCGGACCAGAGGGGGGGGCGCGCGCCTCCTTCCTTTTGGCTCTCTCCTCTATTCCCGTATGGCCCAATAAGGCCCAATACTTCTCCCGGTGAATTCTCGTAACTCCCCGGTACTCCGAAAATACCTGAATCACTCGGAACCTTTCCGATGTCCGAATATAGTCGTCCAATATATCGATCTTTACGTCTCGACCATTTTGAGACTCCTCGTCATGTCCCCGATCTCATCCGGGACTCCGAACTACCTTTGGTACATCAAATCACATAAACTCATAATATAACCGTCATCAAACTTTAACCGTGCGGACCCTACGGGTTCGAGAACTATATAGACATGACCGAGACACGTCTCCGGTCAATAACCAATAGCGGAACCTGGAGATGCTCATATTGGCTCCCACATATTCTACGAAGATTCTTTATCGTCAAACCGCCATAACAACATACGTTGTTCCCTTGTCTGGTATGTTACTGCCCGAGATTCGATCGTCGGTTATCTCAATACCTAAGTTTCAATCTCGTTTACCGACAAGTCTCTTTACGTGTTCCGTAACACATCATCCCGCAACTAACTTATTAGTTGCAATGCTTGCAAGGCTTAAGTGATGTGTATTACCGAGTGGGCCCAGAGATACCTCTCCGACAATCGGAGTGACAAATCCTAATCTCAAAATATGCCAACCCAACAAGTACCTTCGGAGACACCTGTAGAGCACCTTTATAATCACCCAGTTACGTTGTGACGTTTGGTGGCACACAAAGTGTTCCTCCGGTAAACGGGGGTTGCATAATCTCATAGTCATAGGAACATGTATAAGTCATGAAGAAAGCAATAGCAACAAACTAAAGGATCAAGTGCTATGCTAATGTAATGGGTCAAGTCAATCACATCATTCTCTAATGGTGTGATCCCGTTAATCAAATGACAACTCATGTCTATGGCTAGGGAACTTAACCATCTTTGATTCAACGAGCTAGTCAAGTAGAGGCATACTAGTGACATACTGTTTGTCTATGTATTCACACATGTATTATGTTTCCGGTTAATACAATTCTAGCATGAATAATAAACATTTATCATGATATAAGGAAATAAATAATAACTTTATTATTGCCTCTAGGGCATATTTCCTTCAGTCTCCCACTTGCACTAGAGTCAATAATCTAGTTCACATCGCCATGTGATTTAACAATCAATAGTTCACATCACCATGTGATAACACCCACAGTTCACATCGTCATGTGACCAACACCCAAGGGTTTACTAGAGTCAATAATCTAGTTCACATCGCTATGTGATTAATACCCAAAGAGTACTAAGGTGTGATCATATTTTGCTTGTGAGGGAAGTTTAGTCAATGGGTCTGCTACATTCAGATCCGTATGTATTTTGCAAATTTCTATGTCAACAATGCTCTGCACGGAGCTACTCTAGGTAATTGCTCCCACTTTCAATATGTATCCAGATTGAGACTTTGAGTCATCTGGATCAGTGTCAAACTTGCATCGACGTAACCCTTACGACGAACCTTTGTCACCTCATAATCGAGAAACATATCTTTATTCCACTAAGGATAATTTTGACCAATGTCCAATGATCTGCTCCTTGCCAAACTCAGGGCAGGGTATACAATAGGTCTGGTACACAGCATGGCATACTTTATAGAACCTATGGCTGAGGCATAGGGAATGACTTTCATTCTCTCTCTATCTTCTGCCATGGTCGGGTTTTGAGTCTTACTCAACTTCACACCTTGTAACACAGGCAAGAACTCCTTCTTTGACTGTTCCATTTTGAACTACTTCAAAATCTTGTCAAGGTATGTACTCATTGAAAAACTTATCAAGCGTCTTGATCTATCTCTATAGATCTTGATGCTCAATATGTAAGCAGCTTCACCGAGGTCTTTCTTTGAAAAACTCCTTTCAAACATTCCTTTATGCTTTGCAGAATAATTCTACATTATCTCCGATCAACAATATGTCATTCACATATACTTATCAGAAATGTTGTAGTGCTCCCACTCACTTTCTTGTAAATACAGGCTTCACCGCAAGTCTGTATAAAACTATATGCTTTGATCAACTTATCAAAGCGTATATTCCAACTCCGAGATGCTTGCACCAGTCCATAGATGGATCGCTGGAGCTTGCATATTTTGTTAGTACCTTTAGGATTGACAAAACCTTCTGGTTGCATCATATACAACTCTTCTTTAATAAATCCATTAAGGAATGCAGTTTTGTTTATCCATTTGCCAGATTTCATAAAATGCGGCAATTGCTAACATGATTCGGACAGACTTAAGCATAGATACGAGTGAGAAACTCTCATCGTAGTCAACACCTTGAACTTGTCGAAAACCTTTTTGCGACAATTCTAGCTTTGTAGATAGTAACACTACTATCAGCGTCCGTCTTCCTCTTGAAGATCCATTTAATCTCAATGGCTCCGATCATGGCAAGTCAATCAAAGTCCATACTTTGTTCTCATACATGGATCCCATCTCAGATTTCATGGCCTCAAGCCATTTCGCGGAATCTGGGCTCATCATCGCTTCCTCATAGTTCGTAAGTTCGTCATGGTCAAGTAACATGACCTCCAGAACAGGATTACCGTACCACTCTGGTGCAGATCTCACTCTGGTTGATCTACGAAGTTCTGTAGTAACTTGATCTGAAGTTTCATGACCATCATCATTAACTTCCTCTCTTGTTGGTGTAGACATCACTGGAACTGATTTCTGTGATGAACTATTTTCCAATTCGGGAGAAGGTACAATTACCTTATCAAGTTCCATTTTCCTCCCACTCACTTCTTTCGAGAGAAACTCCTTCTCTAGAAAGGATCCATTCTCAGCAATGAATATCTTGCCTTCGGATCTGTGATAGAAGGTGCACCCAACAGTTTATTTTGGGTATCCTATGAAGATTTACTTCTCCGATTTGGGTTCGAGCTTATCATGTTGAAAACTTTTTCACATAAGCATCGCAGTCCCAAACTTTAAGAAACGACAACTGAGGTTTCTCGCCAAACCACAGTTCATATGGTGTCATCTCCACGGATTTAGATGGTGCCCTATTTAATGTGAATGTAGCCGTCTCTAATGCATAACCCCCAAATGATAGTGGTAGATCGGTAAGAGACATCATATATCGCACTATATCTAATAAAGTATGGTTATGACGTTCGGACACACCATTACATTGTCGTGTTCCAGGTGGCGTGAGTAGTGAAACTATTTCACATTGTTTTAACTGAAGGCCAAACTCGTAACTCAAATATTTTACTTCTGCGATCATATCGTAGAAACTTTTATTTTTGTTATGATGATTCTCCACTTCACTCTGAAATTCTTTGAACTTTTCAAATGTTTCAGACTTGTGTTTCATCAAGTAGATATACCCATATCTGCTCAAATCATCTGTGAAGATAAATATGATACCTGCCAGCCTCAATATTCATCGGACCACATACACAGTAAAAAAAAAAAAAAAAAAAAAAAAATAAAAAAAAAAAAAAAATAATATCTCCTCAAAAAATCGGTCAGAAAATAACGATACTGCCGCGACTTAACACTCATCGGACGCATACATCAGTATGTATTATTTCCAATAAGTCAATTGCTCGCTCCATTGTTCCGGAGAATGGAGTCTTAGTCATCTTGCCCATGAGGCATGGTTCGCAAGCATCAAGTGACTCATAATCAAGTGATTCCAAAAGTCCATTAGCATGGAGTTTCTTCATGCGCTTTACACCAATATGACCTAACGGCAGTGCCACAAATAAGTTGCACTATCATTATAACCTTTGCATATTTTGGTTTCAATATTATGAATATGTGTATCACTACGATCGAGATTCCAACGAAACTTCATTGGGTGTGTTAACCATATAGGTTTTATTCATGTTAAACAGAACACAATTATTCTTCTTTACTTAAATGAATAAACGTATTGCAATAAACAATCAAATCATATTCATGCTTCAACCGCAAACACAAATAACACTATTTAGGTTCACACTAATCCCGAAAGTATAGGAGTGTGCGATGATGATCATATCAATCTTGGAACCACTTCCAACACACATCGTCACTTCACCCTTAACTAGTCTCTGTTCATTCTGCAACTCCCGTTTCGAGTTACTACTCTTAGCAACTGAACCAGTATCAAATACCGAGGGGTTGCTACGAACACTAGTAAAATACACATCAATAATCTGTATATCAAATATACCTTTGTTCACTTTGCCATCCTTCTTATCCGCCAAATACTTGGGGCAGTTCCGCTTCCAGTGACCAGTCCCTTTGCAGTAGAAGCACTTAGTCTCAGGCTTAGGACCAGACTTGGGCTTCTTCACTTGAGCAGCAACTTGCTTGCCGTTCTTCTTGAAGTTCCCCTTCTTCCCTTTGCCCTTTTCTTGAAACTAGTGGTCTTGTCTCCATCAACACTTGATATTTTTCTTGATTTCTACCTTCGTTGATTTCAGCATTACGAAGAGCTTGGGAATCGTTTCCGTTATCCCTTGCATATCATAGTTCATCACGAAGTTCTACTAACTTGGTGATGGTGACTAGAGAATTCTGTCAATCACTATCTTATCTGGAAGATTAACTCCCACTTGATTCAAGCGATTGTAGTACCCAGACAATCTGAGCACATGCTCACTGCTTGAGCTATTCTCCTCCATCTTTTAGCTATAGAACTTGTTGGAGACTTCATATCTCTCAACTCGGGTATTTGCTTGAAATATTAACTTCAACTCCTGGAACATCTCATATGGTCCATGACGTTCAAAACGTCTTTGAAGTCCCGATTCTAAGCCGTTAAGCATGGTGCACTAAACTATCAAGTAGTCATCATATTGAGCTAGCCAAACGTTCATAACGTCTGCATCTGCTCCTGCAATAGGTCTGTCACCTAGCGGTGCATCAAGGACATAATTCTTCTGTGCAGCAATGAGGATAATCCTCAGATCACGGATCCAATCCGCATCATTGCTACTAACATCTTTCAACTTAGTTCTCTAGGAACATATAAAAATTAAACGGGGAGCAACATCGCGAGCTATTGATCTACAACATAGATATGCTAATACTACCAGGACTAAGTTCATGATAAATTAAAGTTCAATTAATCATATTACTTAAGAACTCCCACTTAGATAGACATCCCTCTAATCATCTAAGTGATCACGTGATCCAAATCAACTAAACCATGTCCGATCATCACGTGAGATGGAGTAGTTTCGATGGTGAACATCACTATGTTGATCATATATTATATGATTCACGCTCGACCTTTCAGTCTCCGTGTTCCGAGGCCATATATGTTATATGCTAGACTCGTCAAGTTTAACCTGAGTATTCCGCATGTGCAAAACTGGCTTGCACCCGTTGTAGATGGACGTAGAGCTTATCACACCCGATCATCACGTGGTGTCTGGGCACGACGAACTTTGGCAATGGTGCATACTCAGGGAGAACACTTATACCGTGAAAATTTTAGTAAGGGATCATCTTATAAAGCTACCGTCGAACTAAGCAAAATAAGATGCATAAAATATAAACACCATATGCGATCATAATATGTGACATGATATGGCCATGATCATCTTGCGCCTTTTATCTCCATCTCCAAAGTACTGTCATGATCTCTATCATCACTGGCATGACACCATGACCTCCATCATCTTGATCTATATCAATGTGTCGTCACATGGTCGTCTCGCCAACTATTGCTCTTGCAACTATTGCTATCGCATAGCAATAAAGTAAAGCAATTATTTGGCACTTGCATCTTATGCAATAAAAAGACAACCATAAGGCTTCTGCCAATTGCCAATAACTTCAAAAAAACATGATAATCTCATACAACAACTTATATCTCATCACGTCTTGACCATATCACATCACAACATGCCCTGCAAAAACAAGTTAGACGTCCTCTACTTTGTTGTTGCAAATTTTACGTGGCTGCTACGGGCTGAGCAAGAACCGTTCTTACCTACGCATCAAAACCACAACGATAGTTTGTCAAGTTAGTGTTGTTTTAACCTTCTCAAGGACCGGGCGTAGCCACACTTGGTTCAACTAAAGATGGAGAAACTGACACCCGCTAGTCACCTGTGTGCATAGCACGGCAGTAAAACCAGTCTCGCGTAAACGTTACGCGTCTGAAGTCGGTCCGCTTCAT
>NC_053027.1:441549093-441566468 GCF_003073215.2 Triticum urartu
TAGGTTCATCATGATCTAGTAGCATGACTTCCAGAACAGATTACCGTACCACTCTGGTGCGGATCTTACTCTGGTTGATCTACGAGGTTCAGTAGTATCTTGTTCTGAAGTTTCATGATCATCATCATTAGCTTCCTCACTAATTGGTGTAGGTGTCACAGAAACGGTTTCTGTGATGTACTACTTTCCAATAAGGGAGCAGGTACAGTTACCTCATCAAGTTCTACTTTCCTCCCACTCACTTCTTTCGAGAGAAACTCCTTCTCTAGAAAGTTTCCGAATTTAGCAACAAAAGTCTTGCCTTCGGATCTGTGATAGAAGGTGTATCCAATAGTTTCCTTTGGATATCCTATGAAGACACATTTCTCCGATTTGGGTTCGAGCTTATCAGGTTGAAGCTTTTTCACATAAGCATCGCAGCCCCAAACTTTCAGAAACGACAACTTTGGTTTCTTGCCAAACCATAGTTCATAAGGCGTCGTCTCAACGGATTTTGATGGTGCCCTATTTAACGTGAATGCGGCCGTCTCTAGAGCATAACCCCAAAACGATAGCGGTAAATCAGTAAGAGACATCATAGATCGCACCATATCCAGTAAAGTACGATTACGACGTTCGGACACACCATTACGCTGTGGTGTTCCGGGTGGCGTGAGTTGCGAAACTATTCCACATTCAAATGTACACCAAACTCGTAACTCAAATATTCTCCTCCACGATCAGATCGTAGAAACTTTATTTTCTTGTTACGATGATTTTCAACTTCACTCTGAAATTCTTTGAACTTTTCAAATGTTTCAGACTTATGTTTCATTACAAGTAGATATACCCATATCTGCTCAAATCATCTGTGAAGGTGAGAAATAACGATACCCGCCGCGAGCCTCAACACTCATCGGACGCATACATCAGTATGTATTATTTCCAATAAGTCAGTTGTCTTCGCTCCATTGTTCTGGAGACGGAGTCTTAGTCATCTTGCCCATGAGGCATGGTTCGCAAGCATCAAGTGATTCATAATCAAGTGATTCCAAAAGTCCATCAGCATGGAGTTTCTTCATGCGCTTTACACCAATATGACCTAAGCAGATGGCCACAAATAAGTTGCACTATCATTATTAACTTTGCATCTTTTGGCTTCAATATTATGAATATGTGTATCACTACGATCGAGATCCAATAACCATTTTCATTGGGTGTGTAACCATAGGTTTTATTCATGTAAACAGAACAACAATTATTCTCTTACTTAAATGAATAACCGTATATTGCAATAAACATGATCAAATCATATTCATGCTCAACGCAAACACCAAATAACACTTATTTAGGTTCAACACTAATCCCGAAAGTATAGGGAGTGTGCGATGATGATCATATCATTCTTGGAACCACTATCCAACACACATCGTCACTTCACCCTTAACTAGTCTCTATGTTCATTCTGCAACTCCCGTTTCGAGTTACTACTCTTAGCAACTGAACCAGTATCAAATACCGAGGGGTTGCTATACACACTAGTAAAATACACATCAATAATCTGTATATCAAATATACCTTTGTTCACTTTGCCATCCTTCTTATCCGCCCTACTTGGGGTAGTTCCGCTTCTAGTGACCAGTCCCTTTTGCAGTAGAAGCACTTAGTCTCAGGCTTAGGTCCAGACTTGGGCTTCTTCACTTGAGCAGCAACTTGCTTG
This sequence comes from Triticum urartu, assembly GCF_003073215.2. Lineage (NCBI taxonomy): Eukaryota > Viridiplantae > Streptophyta > Magnoliopsida > Poales > Poaceae > Triticum > Triticum urartu. Next base: position 441,550,793 of record NC_053027.1, read on the forward strand.
CCGTTCTTCTTGAAGTTCCCCTTTCTTCCCTTTGCCCTTTTATTGAAACTAGTGGTCTTGTTACCATCAACACTTGATTTTTCTTGATTTCTACCTTCGTCGATTTCAGCATCACGAAGAGCTTGGGAATCGTTTCGTCATCCCTTGCATATTATAGTTCATCACGAAGTTCTACTAACTTGGTGATGGTGACTAGAGAATTCTGTCAATCACTATTTTATCTGGAAGATTAACTCCCACTTGATTCAAGCGATTGTAGTACCCAGACAATCTGAGCACATGCTCACTGCTTGAGCTATTCTCCTCCATCTTTTAGCTATAGAACTTGTTGGAGACTTCATATCTCTCAACTCGGGTATTTGCTTGAAATATTAACTTCAACTCCTGGAACATCTCATATGTCCATGACGTTCAAAACGTCTTTGAAGTCCCGATTCTAAGCCGTTAAGCATGGTGCACTAAACTATCAAGTAGTCATCATATTGAGCTAGCCAAACGTTCATAACGTCTGCATCTGCTCCTGCAATAGGTCTGTCACCTAGCGGTGCATCAAGGACATAATTCTTCTGTGCAGCAATGAGGATAAACCTCAGATCACGGATCCAATCCGCATCATTGCTACTAACATCTTTCAACACTTAGTTTTCTCTAGGAACATATCAAAATAAAACACGGGGAGCTAAACGCGAGCTATTGATCTACAACATAGATATGCTAAAATACTACCAGGACTAAGTTCATGATAAATTTAATTCAATTAATCATATTACTTAAGAACTCCCACTTAGATAGACATCCCATCCTCTAAGTCATCTATGAGATGGAGTAGTTTCAATTGGTGAACATCACTATGTTGATCATATCTACTATATGATTCACGCTCGACCTTTCGGTCTCCGTGTTCCGAGGCCATATCTGTATATGCTTAGGCTCGTCAAGTATAACCTGAGTATTCCGCGTGTGCAACTGTTTTGCACCGTTGTATTTGAACGTAGAGCCTATCACACCCGATCATCACGTGGTGTCTCAGCACGAAGAACTTTCGCAACGGTGCATACTCAGGGAGAACACTTACCTTGATAATTTAGTGAGAGATCATCTTATAATGCTACCGTCAATCAAAGCAAGATAAGATGCATAAAAAGATAAACATCACATGCAATCAATATATGACATGATATGGCCATCATCATCTTGTGCCTTTGATCTCCATCTCCAAAGCATCCGTCATGATTTCCATCGTCACCGGCATGACACCATGATCTCCATCATCTTGTCTTATCAATGTGTCGTCACATGGTCTGTTCGTGGGAACGTAGCATAAATTCAAAATTTTCCTACGTGTCACCAAGATCTATCTATGGAGTCATCTAGCAACGAGGAGTGGATCTACCCTTGTAGATCGCGCGGAAGCGTTCAAGAGAACGGGGTTGATGGAGTCGTACTCGTCGTGATCCAAATCACCGATGATCCTAGTGCCGAACGGACGGCACCTCCGCGTTCAACACACGTACAGCACCGGTGACGTCTCCCATGCCTTGATCCAGCAAGGAGAGAGGGAGAGGTTGAGGAAGACTCCATCCAGCAGCAGCACAACGGCGTGGTGGTGATGGAGGAGCATGGCAATCCTGCAGGGCTTCGCCAAGCACCGCGGGAGATATGAGGAGAAAGAGAGGGAGGGCTGCACCAACAGGCAGAGATCAGATCGCGTGTATTGGGCAGCCCCTAGGCCTCATATATATAGGGGAAGGGGAGGAGGGTGCGCCCCCTCTAGGGTTCCCACCCCTAGAGGGGCGGCAGCCCCAAACCCATCTATGGGTGGCGGCCACAAGGGGGGAGGAGAGGGAGGCGCAGGGAGTATGGGCCTTAGGGCCCATCTGCCCTTAGGGTTTGCCCCCTCTCCCTTCTAGGCGCATGGGCCATGGTGGGAGGCGCCCTAGCCCACCTAGGGGCTGGTGCCTTCTCACACTTGGCCATGTATGCCTCTGGGGCCCATGGCCCCCCCGGTGGACCCCCGGACCCCTCCGGTGGTCCCGGTACATTACCGATAAACCCCGAAACTTTCCGGTGACCAAAACAGGACTTCCCATATATAAATCTTTACCTCCGGACCATTCCGGAACTCCTCGTGACGTCCGGGATCTCATCCGGGACTCCGAACAACATTCGGTAACCACATACAAACTTCCTTTATAACCCTAGCGTCACCGAACCTTAAGTGTGTAGACCCTACGGGTTCGGGAGACATGCAGACATGACCGAGACGACTCTCCGGTCAATAACCAACAGCGGGATCTGGATACCCATGTTGGCTCCCACATGTTCCACGATGATCTCATCGGATGAACCTGATGTCAAGTATTCAATCAATCCCGTATACATTCCCTTTGTCTAGCGGTACGTACTTGCCCGAGATTCGATCGTTGGTATCCGATACCTTGTTCAATCTCGTTACCGGCAAGTCTCTTTACTCGTTCCGTAACACATCATCCCGTGATCAACTCCTTGATCACATTGTGCACATTATGATGATGTCCTACCGAGTGGGCCCAGAGATACCTCTCCGTCACACGGAGTGACAAATCCCAGTCTCGATTCGTGCCAACCCAACAGACACTTTCGGAGATACCCGTAGTGTACCTTTATAGCCACCCAGTTACGTTGTGACGTTTGGCACACCCAAAGCACTCCTACGGTATCCGGGAGTTGCACAATCTCATGGTCTAAGGAAATGATACTTGACATTAGAAAAGCTTTAGCATACGAACTACACGATCTAGTGCTATGCTTAGGATTGGGTCTTGTCCATCACATCATTCTCCTAATGATGTGATCCCGTTATCAACGACATCCAATGTCCATGGTCAGGAAACCGTAACCATCTATTGATCAACGAGCTAGTCAACTAGAGGCTTACTAGGGACATGGTGTTGTCTATGTATCCACACATGTATCTGAGTTTCCTATCAATACAATTCTAGCATGGATAATAAACGATTATCATGAACAAGGAAATATAATAATAATCATTTATTATTGCCTCTAGGGCATATTTCCAACAGTCTCCCACTTGCACTAGAGTCAATAATCTAGTTCACATCGATATGTGATTAACACTCAAGGTCACATCCCCATGTGACTAACACCCAAAGAGTTTACTAGAGTCAATAATCTAGTTCACATTTACCATGTGATTAACACTCGATGAGTTCTGGGTTTGATCATGTTATGCTTGTGAGAGAGGTTAGTCAACGGGTCTGAACCTTTTCAGATCCGTGTGTGCTTTACAAATCTCTATGTCATCTCCTAGATGTAGCTACCACGTTCTATTTGGAGCTATTCCAAATAACTGTTCTACTTGGAGCTATTCTAAATTGTTGCTCCCATTATACGTATCCGGTATCTCTACTCAGAGCTATCCGGATAGGTGTTAAGCTTGCATCGACGTAACCTTTACGACGAACTCTTTTACCACCTCCATAATCGAGAAAATTCCTTAGTCCACTAGTTACTAAGGATAACTTTGACCGCTGTCCTGTGATCCATTCTTGGATCACTCTTGTACCCCTTGACTGACTCATGGCAAGGCACACTTCAGGTGCGGTACACAGCATAGCATACTGTAGAGCCTATGTCTTAAGCATAGGGGACGACCTTCGTCCTTTCTCTCTATTCTGCCGTGGTCGAGCTTTAAGTCTTAACTTCATACCTTACAACTCAGGCAAGAACTCCTTCTTTGACTGATCCATCTTGAACACCTTCAAGATCATGTCAAGGTATGTGCTCATTTGAAAGTACCATTAAGCGTTTTGATCTATCCTTATAGATCTTGATGCTCAATGCTCAAGTAGCTTAATCCAGGTTTTCCATTGAAAACACTTTCCAAATAACCCTATATGCTTTCCAGAAATTCTACGTCATTTTCTGATCAACAATATGTCAACAACATATACTCATCAGAAATTCTATAGTGCTCCCACTCACTTCTTTTGGGAAATACAAGTTTCTCATAAACTTTGTATAAACCCAAAATCTTTGATCATCTCATCAAAGCATACATTCCAACTCCGAGATGCTTACTCCAGTCCCAGAAGGATTGCTGGAGCTTTGCATACTTATTAGCATCTTTCAGGATTGACAAAACCTTCCGGTTGTATCACATACAACCTTTCCTCAAGAAAATCGTCGAGGAAACAATGTTTTGACATCCTATCTGCAAGATTTCATAAATAATGCAGTAATCGCTAATATAATTCCAACAGACTCTTAGCATCGCTACGAGTGAGAAAGTCTCATCGTAGTCAACTCCTTGAACTTGTCGAAAAACATCTTAACGACAAGTCGAGCTTTCTTAATGGTGACATTTACCATCATTGTCCGTCTTCCTTTTAAAATCCATCTGTACTCAATACAGCCTTACGACCATCAAGTATCTTCCAAAGTCTACACTTTGTTTTCATACATGGATCCTCTCTCGGATTTTATGGCCTCGAGCCATTTATCGGAATCCGGGCCCACCATCGCTTCTCCATAGCTCGTAGGTTCATTGTTGTCTAGCAACATGACTTCCAAGACAGGATTACGTACCACTCTGAAGTAGTACGCATCCTTGTCATCCCACGAGGTTTGGTAGTGACTTGATCCTGAAGTTTCATGATCACTATCATAAGCTTCCACTTCAATTGGTGTAGGTGCCACAGGAACAACTCCTGTGCCCTGCCACACACTAGTTGAAGAGACGGTTCAATAACCTCATCAAGTCTCCACCATCCTCCCACTCAATTCTTTCGAGAGAAACTTTTCCTCGAGAAAGGACCCGATTCTAGAAACAATCCCTTATTGCTTTCGAATCTGAGACAGGAGGTATACCCAAACTGTTTTGGGTGTCCTATGAAGATGCATTTATCCGCTTTGGGTTCGAGCTTATCAGCCTGAAACTTTTTCACATAAGCGTCGCAGCCCCAAACTTTTAAGAAATGACAGCTTAGTTTCTCTAAACCATAGTTCATACGGTGTCATCTCATCGGAATTACGTGGTGCCCTATTTAAAGTGAATGTGGTTGTCTCTAATGCCTAACCCATAAACTATCGTGGTAATTCGATAAGAGACATCATGGTATGCATCATATCCAATAGGGTGCAGTTATGATGTTCGGACACACCATCACACTATGGTGTTCCAGGCTGTATTAGTTGTGAAACAATTTCCACAATGTCTTAATTCTGTGCCAAACTCGTAATTCAGATATTCATCTCTATGATCATATCATAGATATTTTATCCTCTTGTCACGACGATCTTTCAACTTCACCCTGAAATTACTTGAACCTTTCAATAATTCAGACTCGTGATTCATCAAGTAAATATACTCAACATCTACTCAAATCATCTGTGAAGTAAGAACATAACGATATCCACTACATGCCTCAGCACTCATTGGACTGCACACATCAAAATGTATTACTTCCAACAAGTTGCTTTCTAGTTCCATTTTACTGAAAACGAGGCTTTCAGTCATCTTGCCCATGTGGTATGATTTGCATGTCTCAAGTGATTCAAAATCAAGTGAGTCCGAACGGTCCATTTGCATGGAGTTTCTTCATGCATATACACAATAGACATGGTTCGCATGTCTCAAACTTTTCAAACGATGAGTCCAAAGATCCATCAACATGGAGCTTCTTCATGCGTTTTATACCGATATGACTTAACTGGCAGTGCCACAAGTAGGTGGTACTATCATTACTATCTTTTGGCATGAACATGTGTATCACTACGATCGAGATTCAATAAACCATTCATTTTAGGTGCAAGACCATTGAAGGTATTATTCAAATAAACAGAGTAACCATTATTCTCCTTAAATGAATAACCGTATTGCGATAGACATAATCCAATCATGTCTATGCTCAATGCAAACACCAATCTCGATGGTAGAGGGAGCGTGCGATGCTTGATCACATCAAGCTTGGAAAAACTTCCAACACATATTGCCAGCTCACCTTTAGCTAGTCTCCATTTACTCCGCAGCCTTTTATTTCGAGTTTACTAACATTTAGCAACCGAACCGGTATCTAATACCATGGTGCTACTAGGAGTACTAGTAAAGTACACATTACACAATGTATATCCAATATACTTCTATCGACCTTGCCAGCCTTCTCATCTACCAAGTATCTAGGGTAATTCTGCTCAGTGGCTGTTCCCCTTATTACAGAAGCACTTAGTCTCGGGTTTGGGTTCAACCTTGGGTTTCTTCACTAGAGCAGCAGCTGATTTGCCGTTTCATGAAGTACCTTCTTTGCCCTTGCCCTTCTTGAAACTAGTGGTTTCACCAACCATCAACAATTGATGCTCCTTCTTGATTTCTACTTTTGTGGTGTCAAACATCGCGAATATCTCAAGGATCATCATATATGTCCCTGATATATTATAGTTCATCACGAAGCTCTAGCAGCTTGGTGGTAATGACTTCGGAGAAACATCACTATCTCATCTGGAAGATCAACTCCCACTCGATTCAAGCGATTGTTGTACTCAGACAATCTGAGCACAAGCTCAACAATTGAGCTTTTCTCCTTAGTTTGCAGGCTAAGAAAATCGTCGGAGGTCTTATACCTCTTGATGGGCACGAGCCTGAAATCCCAATTTCAGCCCTCGAAACATCTCATATGTTTCGCGACGTTTCAAAACATCTTCGGTGCCTCAACTCTAAACCGTTTAACTGAACTATCACGTAGTTATCAAAACTGTGTATGTCAGATGTTCGCAACATCCACAGACGACGTTCGAGGTTCAGCACACTGAGCGGTGCATTAAGGACATAAGCCTTCTATGAAGCAATGAGGACAATCCTCAGTTACGGACCTAGTCCGCATAATTGCTACTATCAACTTTCAACTAAATTTTCTCTAGGAACATATCTAAACAGTAGAACTGAAGCGCGAGCTACGACATAATTTGCGAAGACCTTTTGACTATGTTCAGGATAATTAAGTTCATCTTATGAACTCCCACTCAGATAGACATCCCTCTAGTCATCTAAGTGATTACATGATCCGAGTCAACTAGGCCGTGTCCGATCATCACGTGAGACGGACTAGTCAACATCGGTGAACATCTTCATGTTGATCGTATCTTCTATACGACTCATGCTCGACCTTTCGGTCTCTTGTGTTCCGAGGCCATGTCTGTACATGCTAGGCTCGTCAAGTCAACCTAAGTGTTTTGAACATAAGAATCTATCACACCCGATCATCACGTGGTGCTTCGAAACGACGAACTTTCGCAACGGTGCACAGTTAGGGGGAACACCTTCTTGAAATTTTAGTGAGGGATCATCTTATTTACTACCGTCGTTCTAAGCAAATAAGATGCAAACATGATAAACATCACATGCAATCAAATAATAGTGACATGATATGGCCAATATCATATTGCTCCTTTGATCTCCATCTGGGCTCCATGATCATCTCTCACCGGCATGACACCATGATCTCCATCATCATGATCTCCATCATCGTGTCTTCATGAAGTTGTCTCGCCAACTATTACTTCTACTACTATGGCTAACGGTTAGCAATAAAGTAAAGTAATTACATGACGTTTATGTTGACACGCAGGTCATAAATAAATAAAGACAACTCCTATGGCTCCTGCCGGTTGTCATACTCATCGACATGCAAGTCGTGATTCCTATTACAAGAACATGATCAATCTCATACATCACATATCATTCATCACATTCTTCTTGGCCATATCACATCACATAGCATACCCTGCAAAAACAAGTTAGACGTCCTCTAATTGTTGTTTGCATGTTTTACGTGGCTGCTATGGGTTTCTAGCAAGAACGTTTCTTACCTATGCAAAAACCACAACGTGATATGCCAATTGCTATTTACCCTTCATAAGGACCCTTTTCATCGAATCCGATCCGACTAAAGTGGGAGAGACAGACACCCGCTAGCCACCTTATGCAACTAGTGCATGTCAGTCGGTGGAACCGTCTCACGTAAGCAGTACGTGTAAGGTCGGTCCGGGCCGCTTCATCCCACGATGCCGCCGAATCAAGATAAGACTAGTAACGGTAAGCATATTGAACAAAATCAACGCCCACAACTACTTTGTGTTCTACTCGTGCATAGAATCTACGCAATAGACCTAGCTCATGATGCCACTGTTGGGGAACGTAGCAGAAATTCAAAATTTTCCTACGTGTCACCAAGATCTATCTATGGAGAACCAGCAACGAGGGGAAGGAGAGTGCATCTACATACCCTTGTAGATCGCTAAGCGGAAGCGTTCAAGAGAACGGGGTTGAAGGAGTCGTACTCGTCGTGATCCAAATCACCGGAGATCCTAGTGCCGAACGGACGGCACCTCCGCGTTCAACACACGTACAGCCCGGTGACGTCTCCCATGCCTTGATCCAGCAAGGAGAGAGGGAGAGGTTGAGGAAGACTCCATCCAGCAGCAGCACAACGGCGTGGTGGTGGTGGAGGAGCGTGGTACTCCAGCAGGGCTTCGCCAAGCACCGCAAGAGACGAGGAGGAGAGGTAGGGCTGCGCCAGAGAGAGATCAAATCATGTGTTGCAACCCTCATAACCTCAAGTATATATAGGGGAAGGGGAGGGGCTGCGCCCCCACCTAGGGTTCCCTCCCTAGGGGTGGCGACAGCCCCCAAAAAACCATCTAGGGTGTGGCCAGGTGGAGGGGAAGAGGGAGGCGCACCAGGGTGGGCCTTAGGGCCCATCTTCCCTAGGGTTTGCCCCCTTCCCCTCTTCCTGCTGAGCCTTGTGAAGGAAATATGCCCTAGAGGCAATAATAAAGTTATTATTTATTTCCTTATATCATGATAAATGTTTATTATTCATGCTAGAATTGTATTAACCGAAAAATACATGTGTGAATACATAGACAAACAGAGTGTCACTAGTATGCCTCTACTTGACTAGCTCGTTATCAAAGGTGGTTATGTTTCCTAACCATGACAAAATTTTCATTTGATTAACGGGATCACATCATTAGAATGATCTGTATTGACTTGACCCATTCCATTAGCTTAGCACCCGATCGTTTAGTATGTTGCTATTGCTTTCTTCATGACTTATACATGTTCCTATGACTATGAATTATGCAACTCCCGTTTGCCGAGGAACACTTTGTGTGCTACCAAACGTCACAACGTAACTGGGTGATTATAAAGGCTCTACAGGTGTCTCCAAAGGTACATGTTGGGTTGGCGTATTTCGAGATTAGGATTTGTCACTCCGATTGTCGGAGAGGTATCTCTGGGCCCTCTCGGTAATGCACATCACATAAGCCTTGCAAGCATTGCAACTAATGAGTTAGTTGCGAGATGATGTATTACAGAACGAGTAAAGAGACTTGCCGGTAACGAGATTGAACTAGGTATTGGATACCGACGATCGAATCTCGGGCAAGTAACATACCGATGACAAAGGGAACAACGTATGTTGTTATGCGGTCTGACCGATAAAGATCTTCGTAGAATATGTAGGAGCCAATATGGGCATCCAGGTCCCGCTATTGGTTATTGACCGGAGACGAGTCTCGGTCATGTCTACATTGTTCTCGAACCCGTAGGGTCCGCACGCTTAAGGTTACGATGACAGTTATTATGAGTTTATAGTTTTGATGTACCGAAGGTTGTTCGGAGTCCCGGATGTGATCACGGACATGACGAGGAGTCTCGAAATGGTCGAGACATAAAGATTGATATATTGGAAGCCTATGTTTGGATATCGGAAGTGTTCCGGGTGAAATCGGGATTTTACCGGAGTACCGGGAGGTTACCGGAACCCCCCGGGAGCTATATGGGCCTTAGTGGAAAAGAGAAGAGGCAGCCTGAGATGGGCCGCGCGCCCCTCCCCTCCCTTGGTCCACCTCCCCTAGTCCTATTAGGACTAGGAGAGGTGGCCGGCCCCCCTCTCTCTCTTTCCCCCCTGGAATCCTATTCCAACTAGGATTGGGGGGGGGAGTCCTACTCCCGGTAGGAGTAGGACTCCTCCTGCGCCCTCCTCCTGGCCGGCCGGCCCCTCCCCCTTGGCTCCTTTATATACGGAGGCAGGGGGCACTCTAGACACACAAGTTGATCCTTGAGATCGTTCCTTAGCCGTGTGCGGTGCCCCCTGCCACCATATTCCACCTCGATCATATTGTAGCGGTGCTTAGGCGAAGCCCTGCGACGGTAGAACATCAAGATCGTCACCACGCCGTCGTGCTGACGGAACTCCTCCCCGACGCTTTGCTGGATCGGAGCCCGGGGATCGTCATCGAGCTGTACGTGTGCTAAGAACTCGGAGGTGCCGGAGTAACGGTGCTTGGATCGGTCGGATCGGAAGACGTACGACTACTTCCTCTACGTTGTGTCAGCTTCCGCAGTCGGTCTGCGTGGTACGTAGACAACACTCTCCCCTCTCGTTGCTGTGCATCACCATGATCTTGCTGTGCGTAGGAAATTTTTTGAAATTACTACGTTCCCCAACAGTGGCATCCGAGCCTAGGTTTTATGGTTTGATGTTATATGCACGAGTAGAACACAAGTGAGTTGTGGGCGATATAAGTCATACTGCCTTACCAGCATGTCATACTTTGGTTCGGCGGTATTGTTGGACAGACGACCCGGACCACATTACGCGTACGCTTACGCGAGACCGGTTCTCCCGACGTGCTTTGCACAGGTGGCTTGGCGGACAGTTTCTCCAACTTTAGTTGAACCGAGTGTGGCTACGCCCGGTCCTTGCGAAGGTTAAAACGAGTCAATTTGACAAACTATCGTTGTGGTTTTGATGCGTAGGTAAGATTTTGCTTAAGCCCGTAGCAGCCACGTAAAACTTGCAACAACAAAGTAGAGGACGTCTAACTTGTTTTTGCAGGGCATGTTGTGATGTGATATGGTCAAGACATGATGCTAAATTTTATTGTATGAGATGATCATGTTTTGTAACCGAGTTATCGGCAACTGGCAGGAGCCATATGGTTGTCGCTTTATTGTATGCAATGCAATCGCGATGTAATGCTTTACTTTATCTACTAAGGTAGCTATAGTCGTGGAAGCATAAGATTGGCGAGACGACAACGATGCTACGATGGAGATCAAGGTGTCGCGCCGGTGACGATGGTGATCATGACGGTGCTTCGAGATGGAGATCACAAGCACAAGATGATGATGGCCATATCATATCACTTATATTGATTGCATGTGATGTTTATCTTTTATGCATCTTATCTTGCTTTGATACGGTAGCATTATAAGATGATCTCTCACTAAATTATCAAGAAAAAGTGTTCTCCCTGAGTATGCACCGTTGCCAAAGTTCGTCGTGCCCAACACCACGTGATGATCGGGTGTGATAAGCTCTACGTCCATCTACAACGGGTGCAAGCCAGTTTTGCACACGTAGAATACTCAGGTTAAACTTGACGAGCCTAGCATATGCAGATATGGCCTCGGAACACTGAGACCGAAAGGTCGAGCGTGAATCATATAGTAGATATGATCAACATATTGATGTTCACCATTGAAAACTACTCCATTTCACGTGATGATCGGTTTATGGTTTAGTTGATTGGGATCACGTGATCACTTAGAAGATTAGAGGGATGTCTATCTAAGTGGGAGTTCTTAAGTAATATGATTAATTGAACTTTAAATTTATCATGAACTTAGTCCTGGTAGTATTAGCATATCTATGTTGTAGATCAATAGCTCGCGTTGTTGCTCCTTTATTTTTGATATGTTCCTAGAGAAAATATGTTGAAAGATGTTAGTAGCAATGATGCGGATTGGATCCGTGATCTGAGGTTTATCCTCATTGCTGCACAGAAGAATTATGTCCTTGATGCACCGCTAGGTGACAGACCTATTGCAGGAGCAGATATAGAACGTTTGGCTAGCTCAATATGATGACTACTTGATAGTTTAGTGCACCATGCTTAACGGCTTAGAATCGGGACTTCAAAGACGTTTTGAACGTCATGGACCATATGAGATGTTCCAGAGTTGAAGTTAATATTTCAAGCAAATACCCGAGTTGAGAGATATGAAGTCTCCAACAAGTTCTATAGCTAAAAGATGGAGGAGAATAGCTCAAGCAGTGAGCATGTGCTCAGATTGTCTGTACTACAATCGCTTGAATCAAGTGGGAGTTAATCTTCCAGATAAAATGATTGACAGAATTCTCTAGTCACCATCACCAAGTTAGTAGAACTTCGTGATGAACTATATATGCAAGGGACTGAAATCAACGAATGAAGGTAGAAATCAAGAGAATCAAGTGTTGATGGTACAAGACCACTAGTTTCAAGAAAAGGGCAAAGGGAAGAAAGGGGAACTTCAAGAAGAACTAGCAAGCAAGTTGCTGCTCAAGTGAAGAAGCCCAAGTCTGGTCCTAAGCCTGAGACTAAGTGCTTCTACTGCAAAGGGACTGGTCACTGGAAGCGGAACTACCCCAAGTGATTGGCGGATAAGAAGGATGGCAAAGTGAACATAAGTATATTTGATATACATGTTATTGATGTGTACTTTACTAGTGTTTATAGCAACCCCTCAGTATTTGATACTAGTTCAGTTGCTAAGATTAGTAACTCGAAACGGGAGTTGCAGAATAAACAGAGACTAGTTAAGGGTGAAGTGACGATGTGTGTTGGAAGTGGTTCCAAGATTGATATGATCATCATCGCACACTCCCTATACTTTCGGGATTAGTGTTGAACCTAAATAAATGTTATTTGGTGTTTGCGTTGAGCATGAATATGATTTGATCATGTTTATTGCAATACGGTTGTTGTTCTGTTTACATGAATAAAACCTTCGATGGTCATACACCCAATGAAAATATCATTGGATCTCGATCGTAGTGATACACATATTCATAATATTGAAACCAAAAGATGCAAAGTTAATAATGATAGTGCAACTTATTTGTGGCACTGCCGTTTAGGTCATATTGGTGTAAAGCGCATGAAGAAACTCCATGCTGATGGGCTTTTGGAATCACTTGATTATGAATCACTTGATGCTTGCGAACCATGCCTTATGGGCAAGATGACTAAAACGCCGTTCTCCGAACAATGAAGCAAGCAACAGATTTGTTGGAAATCATACATACTGATGTATGTGGTCCGATGAATATTAAGGCTTACAGTAGGTATCATTATTTTCTGACCTTCACAAGATGATTTGAGCAGATATGGGGATATCTACTTGATGAAACATAAGTCTGAAACATTTGAACAGTTCAAAGAATTTCAGAGTGAAGTGGAAAATCATCGTGACAAGAAAATAAAAGTTTCTACGATATGATCGCAGAGGTAAAATATTTGAGTTACGAGTTTGGTCTTCAGTTAAAACAATGTGAAATAGTTTCACTACTCACGCCACCTGGAACACCACAGCATAATGGTGTGTCCGAACGTCATAACCGTACTTTATTGGATATAGTGCAATCTATGATGTATCTTACCGATCTACCACTATCGTTTTGGGGTTATGCATTAGAGACAGCTGCATTCACGTTAAATAGGGCACCATCAAAATCCGTTGAGATGACGCCTTATGAACTGTGGTTTGGCAAGAAACCAAAGTTGTCGTTTCTTAAAGTTTGGGTTGCGATGCTTATGTGAAAAAGTTTCATCCTGATAAGCTCAACCCAAATCGGAGAAAATGCGTCTTCATAGGATACCCAAAAAAATGTTGGGTACACCTTCTATCACAGATCCGAAGGCAAGATATTCTGCTAAATGGATCCTTTCTAGAGAAGGAGTTTCTCTCGAAAGAAGTGAGTGGGAGGAAAGTAGAACTTGAAAGGTAATTGTACCTTCTCCCTTATTGGAAAGTAGTTCATCACAAATCTGTTCTGTGACTACTACACCAATTAGTGAGGAAGCTAATGATGATGATCATGTAACTTCAGATCAAGTTACTACCGAATCTCGTAGGTAAACCAGAATGAGATCCGCACCAGAGTGGTACGGTAATCCTGTTCTGGAGGTCATGTTACTTGACCATGACGAGCCTACGAACTATGAGGAAGCGATGATGAGCCCAGATTCCGCGAAATGGCTTGAGGCCATGAAATCTGAGATATGATCCATGTATGAGAACAAAGTATGGACTTTGATTGACTTGCCCATTGATCAGCATTGAGATTAAATGGATCTTCAAGAGGAAGACGGACGCTGATAGTAGTGTTACTATCTACAAAGCTAGAATTGTCGCAAAAGGTTTTCGACAAGTTCAAGGTGTTGACTACGATGAGATTTTCTCACTCGTATCGATGCTTAAAAGTCTGTCCAATCATGTTAGCAATTGCCGCATTTTATGAAATCTGGCAAATGGATAACAAAACTGCATTCCTTAATGGATTTCTTAAAGAAGAGTTGTATATGATGCAACCAGAAGGTTTTGTCAATCCTAAAGGTGCTAACAAAATATGCAAGCTCCAGCGATCCATCTATGGACTGGTGCAAGCATCTCGGAGTTGGAATATACGCTTTGATAAGTTGATCAAAGCATATAGTTTTATACAGACTTGCGGTGAAGCCTGTATTTACAAGAAAGTGAGTGGGAGCACTACAACATTTCTGATAAGTATATGTGAATGACATATTGTTGATCGGAAATAATGTAGAATTATTCTGCAAAGCATAAAGGAGGTTTTGAAAGGTTTTCAAAGAAAGACCTCGGTAAAGCTGCTTACATATTGAGCATCAAGATCTATAGAGATAGATCAAGATCTTGATAATTTTTCAATGAGTACATACCTTGACAAGATTTTGAAGTAGTTCAAAATGGAAGCAGTCAAAGAAAGAGTTCTTGCCTGTATTACAAGGTGTGAAGTTGAGTAAGACTCAAAGCCCGACCACGGCAGAAGATAGAAAGAGAATGAAAGTCATTCCCTATGCCTTGGCCATAGGTTCTATAAAGTATGTCATGCTGTGTACCAGATCTATTGTATACCCTGCACTTGATTTGGCAAGGGAGTACAATAGTGATCTAGGAGTAGATCACTGAACAGCGGTCAGAATTATCCTTAGTGAAATAAGGATATGTTTCTCGATTATGGAGTGACAAAAAGGTTCGTCGTAAAGGGTTACGTCGATGCAAGTTTTGACACTGAATCAGATGACTCTAAGTCTCAATCTGGATACATATTGAAAGTGGGAGCAATTAGCTAGAGTAGCTCCGTGCAGAGCATTGTTGACATAGAAATTTGCAAAATACATTGGATCTGAATGTGCAGACCCGTTGACTAAACTTCTCTCACAAGCAAAACATGATCACACCTTAGTACTCTTTGGGTGTTAATCACATAGCGATGTGAACTAGATTACTTGACTCTAGTAAACCCTTTGGGTGTTGGTCACATGGCGATGTGAACTATGGGTGTTAATCACATGATGATGTGAACTATCGATGTTAATCACATGGTGATGTGATCTAGATTATTGACTCTAGTGCAAGTGGGAGACTGAAGGAAATATGCCCTAGAGGCAATAATAAAGTTATTATTTATTTCCTTATATCATGATAAATGTTTATTATTCATGCTAGAATTGTATTAACCGGAAACATAATACATGTGTGAATACATAGACAAACAGAGTGTCACTAGTATGCCTCTACTTGTACTCTAGCTCGTTAATTCAA
>NC_053027.1:441567468-441582439 GCF_003073215.2 Triticum urartu
TTTTACTCGTTTGTCAAAGAAGCAACTTGGTTTTACCTCTTCTCTTTCTTTTCCGTTGTCCCTCCGGTGCCATTCTAGATCTCGGGACGAGATCCTCTCGTAGTGGTGGAGTGTTGTAACGCCCCGTGACCGATGTGCCAGGTGTCCTTCAGTTATTCGCTGCGGTTGCCTTGTCATTGCTCGCGTGTCATGCACTGCATATCATGTCATCATGTGCATTTCATTTACATACATGTTCGTCTCATGCATCCGAGCATTTTCCCCGTTGTCCGTTTTGCATTCCGGCGCTTCGTTCTCCTCCGGTGGTCATTTCTACCTTTCTTTCGTGTGTGGGGATTAAACATTTACGGATTGGACCGAGGCTTGCCAAGCGGCCTTGGTTTACTACCGGTAGACCGCCTGGCAAGTTTCGTACCATTTGGACTTCGTTTGATGCTCCAACGGTTAACCGAGGGACCAAGAAGGCCTCGTGTGTGTTGCAGCTCAACACCCCTCCAAGTTGGCCAAAAACCCACCAAAACCCTCTCCATCATCTAGAGCATTCGATCACGATCGCGTGGCCGAAAACCGCACCTCATTTGGACTCTCCTAGCTCACTCTACCTATAAATATGCCCTCCCCGTCCATTTTCGCGGACGAAACCCTAGATCCCACCTTCTCGCACCGACGGACACGTCCTCTCCCGCGCCGGACAATGTCCGCGCCGCCGTTCCCGTCCAATCCGCATAGGCCACGTCATCTCCGCCGCCTTCTCTCTCCTCCAACCCCGCCGCCGGCCCGCGCGGCCTGGATCGGGCCCGCGGGGCCCATCTCGTTCCGCCGCCCGGGAGACGCCGCCCGCCTCCTCGCGCGGCCGCGCCGTCGGCCGCCGGCCGCCCTTCGCGCCGCGGCTCACCCCGCCGCCACCGATCCTCTCCGCCGGCGACTGCCGCCCTTTGTGCCGCCCTTCACCGTCGCCGGAGCTCCTCCCATGGCGCCGCCCCACACTTCCTTCGCCGCCCGACACCACCATCATCTCCGGCGACCCCGTCGCCCACGTCGCCGGCCTCTGCTGCCGTAGCCGTCGAGTCTCCGGCGAGATTCCGGCCGGATCTGGTCGGGTGGACCAGATCCACTAGTTCGGCCATCCAAACGGTCTCCGTCCAGATCCGGATCCCTCCGTCCCGCACCGGTTCGTCCCGGGTTGACTTTTCCCGGAGAGGTCCAAATTCCACCAAGTCCCCGAAATTCCCAGATCCATATGCTCATGTTCATCGCATCGTAACTTTGCATCCATAACTCCGTTTTGCGCATATAGCATATCAAAATGTTCGTCTCAGAGAGCACATCATTTCATCTCATTGCATCATTTTCATTTGAGTTCATCTTGATGCCCGAAATGCTGTTGGAAGAGTGCTATTTGAGTTAATCGTCAGATCTGCTGCTCCAATTAGATATTTGTCATTTTTGCCATGATTACTGTGTGCATGATATGCTCATGAGCTCTACATGTGTTTTGTTATATGCCATGCCATCGATCCATAGGTGCAATCCATGTATTTTTGTGATGTGTGTGGTGACTAGCACAAGCTTGCAAAGTGGTGCATTCGTTAATGCTGATTTCAGGGACTTAGCATTTCCACTAAGTCCTTGATCTGTTTATTTCAATATGCCACATGTTCATGTTGTTTCCTAGTGATCCGTGCCTCTTTTGAGGATGATCAGTAAGGATGTTTTGTTAATCTTGTAGTGCTCTATCCATTCATGTCTTTTTTTTGCAATTATGGAGCACCCTAGCTTGAGTCAATCGAGCTCTACTTTTGCTATTTCGTGAATCTGGGCAGATTGTCTACTTGTTAGCGATTTTGCCGATGATGTTGTAGTTGATCCGTGCATGCTATGCTATTGTTCTTGCCATTTCTAGCTTGTATTTTGTGTATTCTTGATGGGTGTATGCTTCTATTATCATGACTTTCTCTGTAGTGAGTGGATCGAGCTCGTAAACATGCCTACTTGATATCTGTTTTCAGCATGCTCCAGTTTTCACTAAGTCTGAGAACTGATTATGTTTTTGCCATGTTCACATGTTTGAAAATGTATTTTCTGATCCCTTTTGGCTCAAGGTCACTAAGGGACTTTTGTTAAGCTCTTTGAGTAGCTCCGTGACATGCTTTACTTTTCCATGTTCAGGCCCTGTAGCATATAGTTTTGCTGCTCCAAAGTGTGCTACCTGATCTGAAATTCCAGGCTTGTGTTAATTTCACTAAGTGTGAGATCTGTTTACCAATTGCACTTTTGCCATGCTTGTTTGAACCTGTTAATGGATGAATTGGCCGTAGCTCAATGCTAGTCTTTTGTTAAGCATCATGAGAGGGTCCCTGCCATGTATTTTGTTGCCATGTTTGAGTGCTGTAGCATGTTTGTCTTGTTGCATTTAGATGGCTACTTGCTGTAAATCGCAGACCATGGCCATATTTGAATTGCTTGCCATTTCCAAACCGTAACTCCGATTCTGGTGATCTTTATATCGTTTTCAAGCGATTTCACCTCACCTTTCCAGTGGCACACTTGGATTTCCATGTTGAGGCCAGGTTCATTCGTTTCCTTGTCAAATCATGCATATGCATCGCATACCGCATCCCGCATATCATATCATGTTCATGTGTTGGTTGTTTACTATGTTGCGTGCTTATTTCCAGTGTTTGCTTCTTCGTGTTGGTTCCGGTAATGTCACGTTTGTGAGGACCCATTCGACTGCGTCCGTTTGTCTTCTTCATGGACTCGTTCTTCTTCCTTGCGGGATTTTAGGCAAGATGACCATACCCTCGAAATCACTTCTATCTTTGCTTGCTAGTTGCTCGCTCTTTTGCTTTGCCTATGCTGCGATACCTACCACTTGCTTATCATGCCTCCCATATTGTTGAACCAAGCCTCTAACCCACCTTGTCCTAGCAAACCATTGTTTGGCTATGTTACCGCTTTGCTCAGCCCCTCTTATAGCGTTGTTAGTTGCAGGTGAAGATTGAAGTTTGTTCCTTGTTGGAACATGGAGATGTTGTTCCTTGTTGGAACATGTTTACTTGTTGGGATATCACAATATATCTTATTTAATTAATGCATCTATATACTTGGTAAAGGGTGGAAGGCTCGGCCTTATGCCTGGTGTTTTGTTCCACTCTTGCCGCCCTAGTTTCCGTCATATCGGTGTTATGTTCCCGGATTTTGCGTTCCTTACGCGCTTGGGTTATAATGGGAACCCCTTGACAGTTCGCTTTGAATAAAACTCCTTCAGCAAGGCCCAACCTTGGTTTTACCATTCGCCACCTAGCCTTTTTCCCTTGGGAGTCGCGCATCCCGAGGGTCATCTTATTTTGACCCCCCCCGGCCCAGTGCTTGTCTAAGTGTTGGTCCAACCCAGAGCACCGTGCGGGGCCGTCCCTTGGCAAGTTGGGTTACGTTGGCTCCCGTACGCTTAGCTTATCCGGTGTGCCCTGAGAACGAGATATGTGTAGCTCCTATCGGGATGTCGGCGCATCGGGTGGTCTTGCTGGACTTGTTTTACCATTGTCGAGGATGTCTTGAAGAACCGGGATACCGAGTCTGATTGGAATGTCTCGGGAGGAGGTCTATACCTTCGTTGACCATGAGAGCTTGTCATGGGCTAAGTTGGGACACCCCTGCAGGGATTTGAACTTTCGAAAGCCGTGCCCGCGGTTATGGGCAGATGGGAATTTGTTAATGTCCGGTTGTAGAAAACCTGAAGTTGATCTTAATTAAAATACATCAACCGCGTGTGTAACCGTGATGGTCTCTTCTCGGCGGAGTCCGGGAAGTGAACACGGTGTTGGAGTTATGCTTGACATAGGTTGTTCTAGGATCACTTCTTGATCATAGTTGTTCGACCGTGCTTTTGCCTTCTCTTCTCGCTCTCTTTTGCGAATATGTTAGCCACTATATTTGCTAGTCGCTTGCTGCAGCTCCACTTCATACGTTTTACCTTACCCATAAGCTTAAATAGTCTTGATCGCGAGGGTGCGAGATTGCTGAGTCCCCGTGGCTCACAGATACTTCCAAAACCAGCTTGCAGGTGTCGATGAGACCATGAAGATGACGCAACCAAGCTCAGGACGAGCTCGTTGAAGATCTTGTCCTTTGTGTTGTTTCGTTCTAGTTGATCAGTAGTGGAGCCCAGTTGGGGTCGATCGGGGACCTTGTCGCATTTGGTGTTCTTCTTTTATTTTGGTTCCGTAGTCGGACCTTGATTGTATCTGGATGATGTAATGCTTTATTCAAGTAATTGTGTGAAGTGGCGATTGTAAGCCAACTATGTATCTTTTTCCCTTATGTATTACATGGGTTGTGTGAAGATTACCTCACTTGTGACATTGCTTTCAATGCGGTTATGCCTCTAAGTCGTGCTTCGACACGAGGGAGATATAGCCGCATCGAGGGCGTTACAAGTTGGTATCAGAGCCTTCCCCGACCTTAGGAGCCCCCATTGCTTGATCGTTTTTAGCAGCCGAGTTGTGTCTAGAAAAATGTTTTGAGTCATTTAGGAATTATATATCGGAGAGTTTAGGAATTCTTTTTACTTCCCAGTCTCCTCATCGCTCTGGTAAGGCATCCTGACGTAGTGTTTTGACTCTTCTCTTCTCAAATTTCACTAAATTTTTTTTTAGGATCACGCGGGTATCTTGGAATCGTTCCGATGGTTTTGTGACGAGAACATTGTCTTGGTGCCTCATGTCAGGGGTTTTGTGGCAGTGTCCCGGGGAGTTGAGCTCCGAGGTGTTGTCGTCACAATTTTATCGTTGCAGTTCTGTTATACCTGAGTTTAGTACGCCGACATCGAAAATCTCTTTTATGCAGTTCCTTGGTGAGATAACCTCGACGCCACCCAGTACTGGGGCGGGAGTTCGGGAGTATCGCCATAACTCGTATAACGGATGCTTTTTGAAGGTTGAGGTAGATGATTTCCGAAGGTTTCTTGGTTATGTGTTGAAGGATGGATACAGCTGGATGTAGGATTTGCTAGTTTTGGGTGAAATATTATGCTTCCCCTGTATCCCCAACACCTGATTGCATAACCGGAAAGGTTCGGGAGTTTCATAGGTGGGAATTCAAGTAGCTCTTAGGATATCTTTCCGACAGATGTATGGTATGAAATTGGGGTTCGACGTCTAGTGGTCCGCCTATTCACGGTTGGTTTTACAGTGGTCTCGTTGTATCTTAAAGAGTCCTTGGCTATGCCGACTCAGGGACGCTTCGTATCTCATGTGCACTGCCTTGTACATGATGGTGCTGTACGATCGAGCCCGTGTAGGCCCCACCACGAAAACTGCGGACGAAATCTCAATCATATGTTTGTTCCGGCTTATTCTGCAAGCCAATCCTTTGTTTTGTTTTCAGTTGTGGTATTCGATTTGCTCCAAAGTCAAATGTTGATTCCATCCCTTTCCTAAGCGGTGTTCTCATATTTCTATGTGGATACCAATCCTTCTTGACCATCGAGTTTGTCATGTCAATCCTTTTCACCGGCGTGTTTCTCTTCAAGTGGATCCGATCATTTCAACAACCGCAAGATCAATTATCACTTCTTCTCAACGGTGTTTGTTTCATCCGTCTCCAAGTTGCCTTTGTTTTTCCCGCCCACCCATCCTTTTCTTCGAGGACTCGAATTTCTTATTCAAGTATCCTTTTATTGATAGGAAGTCTCTCTATTCTTTTCCTTCAATGTTCTTACCCGGTGATTCTCATGAAGATTCTAACGGAACCTCAAGTTCATCATTTTTCATTCTCTTTCTTCTCCGGTGGAACCAATTCAAGCATTCGGTGTTGATCTCATATCCCTTTTTCCTCGTTTCAAATGCCTTCTCATACCGGTGCACCTCATAAGAATTCACTTCTCACTATTCGTTTGTTCGGGAGTGCTGAAGTTATCTCAGAAGGCTCGTCTTGTCTTTCAAGATCAGTTCAACCTATTTCGAGGTTGTTATCTCATTCTAGTCATTTAATTCAACCGGTGCAATCTATATTTTAAATCATTCAACGGTGTTTCATTTGAGTGGGCCGTAACCCACAGGTCTATTCCCAGGATCTTACCTGACTCTTCTTATTTGTTCGGAGCTATCCTGAAATTCTTTCGGAGTTTGACGTAAGTATGTTTTATCATCAGTTAAATGTCTTTCTCCAAGATCCTTCAAATTCTATTCATCGTTGGCTCAACTTTTCCATTCTTCATTCCGGTGCCTCAACAATTCTTGGTGGTGTTCCTCATCGTCATTCTCTGCATTTGGAGACCGAAGAAGAGTTTTTCTCCATATCTTGCTCCATTCTCTCCAAGATTCACAGTGCTAGCTTTGTGCCATCCTCTCATAATTGTTTTTGGTTGTGAAAATTCTTTCCACCCATCCGGAGCATTTCATGAGTTGTTTTCCATTTCTTTCCTCCGAAGGCCATCTTTTCAAATATTATTCATTTCAGCTTTCAGCTCTCGCTCTCCAAATCTTACCGGTGCATCATTCATATATTTCTCTAATCAAGCTCCTTCGTTCAGTTGCAAACCCTTCCCGGTGTTCTTTATCTTTTCCTCGATCATTTTAATTATTTCGTTGTTTCATTCTACCGGTGGTTCTTTGAATATCTTCTCAAGTTTGACTTATATCTCTCTTAATCCTTCCTACGAGAATAAGTAATATGTCAAATCCATTGCTTGTCATCAATTTAATTGGCGAAGGATAAGCATAATGTAATTCTTATTCTTGTTTCATCCAAGTGATTAATTCCTTATCCCGGAGGTGCATCATATCACATTCTGGGTTCGAGATGCTTTATCTTTTCTTTTCCCGGAGTTCCTAGCTCTCGCAATCACATCACCACGGAGATTCATTTAAATCATTGCAAGGCTTCAACCTTATTCTTTTCATCCTCCATTTCGATTGATCATTTCTTTTATTTCCGGAGTTCTCATGAAAGTTCTACATGATGGTTCATCAAGGATTTATATTCCTTCTCGAAGTGTTCATCGAGATTCTTTTCTAAGAAACTCAAGTTTCCTTCATATTGTAATCCGGAGTGCATTTCTGTCTACCGTATCATTGGAGGTGGTATTATGTCATTCCTGATAATTTGAGTTCATGTTTTCATGATTCACATGCGGTCAAGATTGGGATATTTTGAATCCATCAATCTCGTCATTGGAGCTATCTTGGGTTATATTTCACCTAAAGCCTTCCCTAAGGATTGTTGCTATATTATGATGCTTATAATTGACCTGTAAGTGCATCTAGTGCCACCCCTAGTTGGTTTTGGAGTATTGACGACAAACCTAGTTGAGGGACTAATGTGTTTGTGAGAATTGCAGGATAACACAGGTAGAAGTCCCTCATTGATTCGGTTTCACTACCAGAGATGACCCCTAAAAATGTACGAAGACATTGAAGACAATGGTGGTTTATGAAGATATTCATATTGAAGACAATGACATGAGAAGACTCCCTATGAAGCTTATGGAACTCGAAGACTTAGATCCTTCGTAGTTTTATTTCATTTATGTTGTGTCATAGGAACCACCGTACTGTTAAGTGGGGTCCAAGAGAACCAGTCAGAATGACTGAAGTGATGCCTAATTCAAATCCTATGTCTTCGAGCGAAGACTATGAGAGCAAATCTTGTCCAGAGTCGGACAAGTCAGCTTTACTTGCAGCCCAAGTAAAGTTGCCATGTGAGTTCGAAATCTGACCGTTGGAACACGTGTCAGTTCCTTAGTGACCCAGGGTCATTTCGGACAAATCAGGTCGGGTTGCCAAGTGGCTATAAATAGTCCACCCCCACAACCATTAAACGGTTGGCTGCTCAGATTTCAGTGCACGGCTTTTGTCGTTTGAGAGCAACCCACCTCGAAGCCTTTGAAAGAAAAATTCCCAGTGAGGAGAAAAGCCCTAACCACCCAGAGCCAGAGTAAATTGGGCATCACTTAAGTCTTCGTGTCTGTGTGATTTGAAGACTTATTACACTTGAGGACTGTGCATCCTCCAGACGGTTAGGCGTCGCGTTCTGAGCATCCAAGAGAAATTGTGGATTGCCAGTGAACGAAGTCTGTGAAGGTTTGGGAGTCTACCTTGAAGACTTACCAGAGTGATTGGGCGAGGTCTGTGTGACCTTAGCTCAAGGAGAAAACGGTGAGGACTGGGTGTCCTGAGCTGCGTGTTCAGGACTGGGTGTCCGGGACTGTGTGTCCTTTGGTTTAAATACCTAGCCGCTCCAACCAAGACGTACAGTTGTCACAGCAACTGGAACTGGTCCAACAAATCATTGTCTTCAACGTGTCACTGGTTTCATCTTCACTTCCTTTCACTTACAGTTATTCATTGTGAAGCCATTGCATGCTTGCTTTATCTTTTGTCTTCACAACATGAATGTATGATCTGTTCGGCTTCTTAACTTCTTCCTGCCTGATCCTTATTACACTGAAGCTGTTTGTTATTGCGCCTTCACTCTATTGAATACATGACCATGGCTGGCCTAGTGTAATCTAACTTCCGCTGCATAGTAATAGGCATAATCTTCACTGTTTGTCTTCATAACTCTCATGTTTTGAAGACTTTCATAAAAATCGCCTATTCACCCCCCCTCTAGTCGATATAACGCACTTTCAATTGGTATTAGAGCAAGGTGCTCCCTTGTTCTGTGTGATTCGGTTTAACCACCTGGAGTTTTAGCGATGTCGACTGCAGGGATAATCAAAGTCTCCGCTGCTTGCCCCATCTTCGATGGAACTGAATATCCCTACTGGAAGAATAAGATGCGCATGCATCTTGAAGCCATTGACGTCGACCTATGGTATGTCGTCGAAAACGGCGTTCCCAAGGCTGGAGAAGGTGTCACTGCTGCTGATGTCAAGAAGTTCATTCAACTGGATTCTACTGCCAAGAATATCATCTGTGGTCATCTGACCAAAGGACAGTATGGCCGTGTGAGTGCCTTGAAGACATCAAAGCTAGTCTGGGACTGGCTCTCCAAGGTCAATGAAGGCATCTCAACCCAGAGAGATCAAAGAATCAGTGTTCTTTGCAACCTCTTCAACCGCTTCAAGCGAAATGACAATGAGAATGTCCAGCACACATTTGACCGGCTCACTGACATCACAAATGAGCTTCAAGCCCTCGGCGCCACTGAGATCACCAAACATGAAATCGTCAAGACGCTGCTGAGATCACTTGATAGTTCGTTTGACATCCTGGCCCTGATGATTCAAGAACGTCCTGATTTCAAGACACTCGATCCGTCTGACATACTTGAGAGGCTCAACACACATGAGTTTTAGCTCTCTGAGAAAAGAGATATCTACGGTCCAAACTATGGGCGAACTCATGCTTTGAAGGCAAAAGCTGTCTCCTCATCTGAAGAAGAATCTGACTGCAGTTCTGATGATCCTGAAGACATTGGAAGAGAACTTGCAATGCTAGTGAAGAAGTTTCAAAAATTCAGCAAGAAGAAAGGCTTCAGAAAATCTTCACGATCAAGCTCAAGGAATGATGAAGCTTCTGCTCATGACTACAAGAAGAAAACATGTCACAAGTGCAAGAAAACTGGGCACTTCATCTCTGAGTGTCCACAGTGGGACAATGAGAACAGAAGGAAGAAGAAGAGCAAGGAATATGATTCTGACGATAAGAAGAAGAAGAAACACTCAAAGTCTTCTTCCAAGTCTTCATCAAAATCGTCATCACACAAGAAGAGCTCATCTGGCAAGGCACGTGCGTTTGTTGGAAAGGAGATGGATTCAGAAGAGGAGTCCGCATCTGAGGAGGCAGAGATGGAGTCTGAGGAGGAGTCTGATTCTGGCATTGCGAGTCTGGCTACAGCATACGTCGCCAAGTCCATCTTCAACACTGAAGACAATGACTGCATCACCGACACCGACGCAAATGACAAGAACGACTCCACTCCTACCTACTGCTTCATGGCACGCGGTGCCAAGGTAAACACACGCACTACTCGCTATGAAACATCTAGTGACGATGACTCTGAATGTGATTCAAAACCTAGCTACAGAACACTTGCTAAAATTGCAACTGAACAACAGAAAGCTATGGAACATATTCAAAAACTGTTAGACAGAAGCGATGATCTGTTGGGTGCCGAAATGACTCGTTCTGAATCCTTAATTGAAGACATAAAAAATCTTCACGTTAAGTATCAGGAACTTGAAGATCGTCTTGAGACTCTCTCAACTACTCATGAAAAGCTCTCCTATGATTATCTTCAAAAGAAGCAAGATCTTGAGAAGTTGAGAGCGGATCATGAAGATCTTCAAAAGGAAAATGAGTCACTTCGCTCCGAACAGATCAGTCTCGCTCAGGAAGGATTTGAACCGCCATGTCTTAAATGCATTGAGCGTGATAATGCTAATTCTGTTGCTGAATGTTCCACTGCTACTGCTGTTCGAATATCTTCAAATGTTGATGTGGTAACTAACCCCTCTGCTGAGGATACCACTGCTATTGCTGATGAGAATGCTAGGTTGAAGACATTGCTTGAAACAGGGATGTACAAAAGTCTTCAAGGGCATCAGACATTATGTGACGTCCTCAAAAAGCAGATCCTGAATCGTAACCCTAGGAAAGAGGGTGTTGGATTTGTGAGGAAAATCAATGCAGATGGCTCTTACTGGAAACCTGAGCAGTACCCCAAAACTACATGGGTTGCTGCAAAGGAACTTTCAGCAGATCCATCCAATTTATCTGGCTTCACTTATGCTAACCCAATTATCATTGATGAATCCTTTGATGCAAACTATAAACTGTTTAAGAATCATAATGGTGAAGTGTTTGCCAGGTACATTGGTACTAACTGCAGGAATGGACCGCCTATGAAGAAGATCTGGGTTCCGAAAACATGTCTGGAAAATCTTCCTGTGAATGTCTTCATGACACCTCACTTGAAGAAGGCAAACCTCGGTCCAAAGGCTTCATACAGACAGAGGACTCACCTGAGTCACACTAACGCAAATGTTTTGCAGGGAAACCATACTCAGGCATATGAATATGAGAACGGTTCATCGAACCGTCATGTTCATATGACCAAAAATTATTCTGCCTATGCCTATGAGTATTATTGTCCCCCTGCTAGACTGTTTGCTAAGGCTTCAAAGCCAAAATTCTCAGATGCTGCACTTAGACTTATAGCTTCTAAGCCACCCTTGAAGATATGGGTGGTTAAGAAAGCTTAACTCTCTTTTGCAGGGAAAGGTCTCCAGCACAAAAACAAAATCTTCTGATGATATTGCTGGGGACCATAAAAATCTTGTGGGGCGCAAGATAAACTGCCCAAATGGCATCATTATGCACTTCGTTCCTGAATCGCATGCTACTCTCCCTATTAGTCCTAATCTGGATCTAAGTTTTCATAATCCACTGGTTCGTCAAATGTTTATGCTTCACAATACCCTTCGTGAAGCCTATCCCGCTAACTGCACTGTAGGGTACGACACCAGTGACTTCAAAGTCTTCAGAATGGATTATTGACAGTGGGTGTACAAATCACATGACTGGCAAAAGAAGCCTTCTCATGGACTCAACTTTACGTCCTTCCGACAAGAGCCACATTACATTTGCTGACACTGGTAAAAGTAAGGTATTGGGTCTAGGTAGAGTTGCAATCTCAAGGGATCAACACATGGATAAACTCATGATTGTTGAATCCCTTGGCTTCAACTTAATGTCTGTCTCAATGCTTTGTGATTTGAATATGATTGTAATGTTTGGCAAATATCGCTGCCTAGTGCTAATGGAATCTGACAAATCTCTAGTGTTTGAAGGGTATAGGAAAGGTGATTTGTATGTGGTAGATTTCTCAGCAGGACCACAACTTGCAGTATGTCTTCTTGCAAAAGCTTCAGAATGCTGGCTTTGGCATCGACGGCTTGGGCATGCTGGCATGAGGAACCTCCACACCCTTGCAAAGAAAAAGCACGTCATAGGCATCGAGGGCGTCAAGTTCAAGAAAGATCACTTATGCGGTGCCTGTGAAGCAGGGAAGATGACAAGGGCAAAACATCCTTCGAAGACAATCATGACCACTACTCAACCCTTCGAACTGCTTCACATGGATCTTTTCGGTCCCACTCACTACTCAACTTTTACTACTTCTGCATGCCTCTATGGCTTCGTAATTGTTGATGATTATTCTAGATATACTTGGGTGCACATAATCCTTTACAAGACTGAAGTGCAGGATGTCTTCAAACGCTTCGCAAATCGAGCTATGAACAATTTTGGCGCCAAGATAAAGCACATCAGAAGTGACAATGGCACTGAATTCAAGAACACTGGCCTTGATACATATCTGGATACCTTGGGCATCACACATGAATTCTCAGCTCCATACACGCCATAGCAGAATGGCGTCGTCGAACGCAAGAACAGAACACTCATTGAGATGGCCAGAACAATGCTAGATGAATACAAGACTCCAAGAAAATTCTGGACTGAAGCCATTGATACTGCATGCCATACAATCAATCGTGTTTATCTTCACAAGCTTCTGAACAAGACATCTTATGAACTCCTAACTGGCAGGAAGCCAAATGTCAGTTACTTCAGAGTATTTGGCGCAAAATGCTGGATCAAGGACCCACACCACACCTCAAAGTTTGCACCAAAAGCACATGAAGGCTTCATGCTTGGATATGGAAAGGATTCGCACTCCTACAGAATCTTCAATCTCTTCCACTACAAAGTGGTTGAAACAGTGGATGTGCGATTTGATGAAACCAATGGATCACAAAGAGAGCAATTGCCAAATGTGCTAGATGAAGTTCCAGCAAATGAATCAATCAAGCTTATGGGAACTAGAGAAATTGTACCTTCTGAAGCTCATCCTGAAGAAGAACTTATCATCTCAGCACCTGATCCACATGAAGACAATGCTCAGCCTGAAGATATACCTTCAAATGACCACATAGATCAGCAAGAGCAAAGTCTTCGCCCCACACACCCTCGTGTTGCAAATGAAGTACAAATTGACAAAATACTTGACAGCATCAATGCACCTGGTCCACTCACTCGTTCAAGGGCAACTCAGCTAACAAACTTCTGTGGGCATTTCGCATTCGTCTCAATATCAGAACCCAAGAAAGTTGAAGAAGCCTTCATGGAACCTGAATGGATTCAAGCTATGCAAGAAGAGCTTCAACAGTTTGAGCTGAATAATGTATGGGAACTGGTTAAGCGTCCTGATCCATGGAAGCACAACATAATAGGCACCAAATGGATATACCGCAACAAGCAAGATGAGCATGGTCAAGTTGTCAGAAACAAAGCTCGTCTCGTTGCTCAAGGATATACTCAAGTGGAGGGCATTGACTTTGATGAAACATTTGCTCCTGTGGCTAGGCTTGAAGCCATACGAATACTGCTGGCCTATGCAAATCATCATAACATACTTCTCTATCAGATGGATGTGAAAAGTGCTTTTCTCAATGGCAAGATTGAAGAAGAAGTGTATGTTGCACAACCACCTGGCTTTGAAAATCCAAAACATCCTGATATGGTATACAAGCTCAACAAGGCACTGTATGGCCTCAAACAAGCCCCTAGGGCCTGGTATGATACACTCAAGTACTTTCTGAAAAGCAAAGGCTTCATACCTGGTTCCCTGGATCCCACTCTTTTCACGAAGACATATGATGGTGAACTGTTTGTGTGCCAAATATATGTGGATGACATTATCTTCGGCTGCACCAATCAGAAGTATAGTGAAGAGTTTGGATATATGATGCAAGAGCAATATCAGATGTCCATGATGGGGGAGCTGAAGTTCTTCCTCGGTCTTCAAATACGGCAACAACGCAACGGCATCTTCATATCTCAAGAGAAATATCCTAAAGAGTGCCTGAAGAAGTTCGGTATGCAAGACTGCAAAGGCTTCACAACACCAATGCCAGCCAAGCATCATCTGGGTCCCGACGACAATGGTAAAGAGTTCGATCAAAAGGTATACCGCTCCATGATTGGGTCTTTTCTTTATTTATGTGCATCTAGGCCAGATATCATGCTTAGTGTTTGCATGTGTGCTCGATTTCAAGCAGCACCAAAGGAGTCGCATCACTTAGCTGTGAAGCGAATTCTTCGATATTTGGCTCACACCCCAACTCTAGGATTATGGTATCCAAAGGGCTCAGAGTTTGATTTGGTTGGATTTTCGGATGCTGATTATGCTGGTGAGAAAGTTGATCGCAAGTCTACATCAGGCACATGTCATTTTCTGGGACGATCACTTGTATGTTGGTCTTCAAAGAAGCAGAACTGTGTATCTCTCTCCACTGCTGAATCTGAATACATTGCTGCTGGATCTTGCTGCGCTCAGCTTCTGTGGATGAAGCAAACACTCAAGGATTATGGCATTCATCTGAAGCAAGTGCCACTTTACTGCGACAACGAAAGCGCCATCAAGATCGCCAACAACCCAGTTCAGCACTCGAAGACAAAGCACATTGAAATTCGTCATCACTTTCTCAGAGATCATGTTGTGAAGGAAGATATTGATATCATACACGTCAACACTGAAGAGCAATTGGAAGATATCTTCACCAAGCCCTTGGATGAGAAGAGATTTTGCAAGTTACGGTGTGAGCTAAATATCTTGGAATCCTCAAATGTCCTGTGATCAGGCACACATCCTAACTCTTATGCATATTGATGACTTAGATGTGCAACACACGAAGTAACATATATCTTCAATCAATGAAGACATACATTCTAAGTGTGAATACATTAATGTGGAATTTGACTTCGGAGCGCCACGATAATTGTGCGCCGTGTCTGGGTCTAATACTTCCTATACGGTGGGTAACGCCACCACCAAATGTTCTATTTTGAAGTATTTCACTCATGGCGTTACCTCGCAATGTCTTCACATTTGGTTTGACTTCAATCTCAATATGTCTTCGTGATTATCTTCACTGCGTTGATTAAATAGATATATATAT
>NC_053027.1:441583439-441595229 GCF_003073215.2 Triticum urartu
CAGTCGATTTTCAGGGGTTGGGGGGCTCGCCGGAGTTAAGGAAGAACCACCCGCAGGCGGGGGCTCGCCGGAGAGGTACCCCACTATCTATCTTAGGGTTCAGGGTGGGGGGGGGCCTAGAGGGCTGGCCGGGGCGGCGGTGGCGAGTTGTTTTGGGGCGGCGAGGCGGCGCTGGGGCCGGCGGTTCGGGGTGCTGCGGCCCTCCCTAAACTACATGTCAAGTGCCTCTCTGCTACCATTGCGTTCAGTTTCGATAGTAGCATTCAGATTCCACAGTAAATTTCAGTTTCGACAGTTAAGTTCAGAGTCAACAGTTTTTACCTCATCTGTTGTAGTCTGGTGGTTTTTGGTGATGTTAATTTTACATCCATTTTACATCATCTATTGGAGATGCTATTAGAATCCCACTTGAGATTGACGATGTCTGTCTTGTGCTGCTTCAGCCTTGACGTCTTACGGCTCACCGGAGCTGCTCCAACGAACGATCCATCACAACAGAGCAGTGCCCTGGACGCCATCTACAGATTCCTCAGATCTTCCTCCACACCTCCGACAGCCACCTCTGCCTCAACTGCTTCAGCGACCAACCCAATGATGCTGAGGTCGACACTACGGCAAAGAGGTTGTACACTTGTTGCATCACTTATTACTATACATTGTCGATCCATTAGGGCTATTTTGGTTCAACGGAAAAACATCGATCCACTTGTTGTTACCATCACTCTAAATTTCTGCATGCTCTCCTTACATAATCTCACCATATTTTTTTCGTATGCATGTCAGATATTGTACACAGTCATGCTGAACATGTAGAGAAAAAGAGAAGAGTTTTGCGCGGCAATACAATGTCATGCAGACATCGCTCCATGGTGGGTTCAATGGCAAACCCTCCCCACCCCTCTCCAGATTGTAATCCAGAGGAAGATATCTGTTCTGAGGCGGATTCGACGCCGCTGGCCACTCCTATTTACCCCCAAGGTGTTTGCTCTACCTTGGCATGATGATGTTAGTCATATCATGCATATGTTGCCTTGCAGTGCCTACTTTTGACATCATATATGTCATCTGCTTAGTTTAGACATGTTTGTAATGCCACCTGTTTAGTTTCTATATCATATATGGGAATTATGCAGTCTCATGTCTTTTAGCCAGCCATAATATATGTGAAATGTGCAATGCCATCCTGTTTAACCAGGCATCATATATTTGAATGATATCTTGCCCATCCTTTTCTTCATTACATTTCCCTTTGTCGACAATGTTTCTACATTAAACTACTCTTCCTGTGAATCATCCATTTGGGTGGGAGATGGAAAAATCTGGAGTGAAAACAAGGCCTTCAGAGCAGACAGTGCTACCTGTCGAAGCAGATCTCTTGTTGGGTCCCGATAGCTCCTCGGAGATGGATTCAGAGACAGATTGTAACACCCCGGATATGATTTTCCCAATATGTACTCCAACTCTTGCCGTTTCCGGCGTTAAGTTATTTTATTTTTCGGGTTCGGGTTTTTGTCTCCGTGTGTTGTTATCGTTGTCATGCATCTCATATCATGTCATCATGTGCATTGCATTTGCATACGTGTTCATCTCATGCATTCGAGCATTTTCCCCGTTGTCCGTTTTGCATTCCGGCGCTCCTTCTCCTCCGGTGGTCATTTCTACTTTCTTTTGTGTGGGGGTTAAACATTTCCGGATTGGACCGAGACTTGCCAAGCGGCCTTGGTTTACTACCGGTAGACCGCCTGTCAATTTTCGTACCATTTGGACTTCGTTTGATGCTCCAACGGTTAACCGAGGGACCGAGAAGGCCTCGTGTGTGTTGCAGCCCAACACCCTTCCAATTTGGCCCAAAACCCACCAACCTCTCCATCATCTAGAGCGTTCGATCACGATCGCGTGGCCGAAAACCGCACCTCATTTGGACTCCTAGCTCCTCCTATGCCTATATAAAGACCACCTCCGAAATTCGCGTTCTTCTCCCCCTAACCCTAGATCCATCCACCGCCACCGCCGGACACGTCCGGACAGAGCCGAACGCGTCCGCCCGCCGCCGCCGACCAATCGCTGGCCGCCACGCGTCCCGGGCCGGTCCCCACATCGCCGCGCCGCCCGAGGCCCGCCGAGGCCCGCGGGAAGCCCCCGAGGCTCGGCTGCTACAGCGCGCCCGCGCCTCTCTCTCCTCCGCCCGCGCGCCGGCGACGCGCCCCGCCGCCACCGCGCTGGCCGCGCGCGCCATTGCCGCGAGCTCGCCTCCCTCTCGCCGGAGCACCGCGACGCCGGCAGCTCGCCTCCACCGCGACCCCCTCGTCGTCCCTCGTCGCCCGGCCATAGATCCGGCCACCGCCGCCTCGCCCTCGCCTCCCCTCGCCGGATCTGGGCTCCGGTGACCTCCGACCTCGACCCCGGCGATGGTGATCCTCGAGAGTCGCGCCGCTACAGTACCGGCCCGATCCGATCTGGAAACCCTAGATCTCGCGCGGTTGACTTTCCCCCTCTTCTCTATATTTTTATGCATTTCATCATGCTATACTCCGCATCCGTAGCTCCGTTTTGGGCATATAGCATATCAAAATGTTCGTCTCAGAGAGTACATCATTTCATCTCATTGCATCATTTTCATTTGAGTTCATCTTGATGCCCGAAATGCTGTTGGAAGAATGCTATTTGAGATAATTGTCAGATCTGCTGCTCCAATTAGATATTTGTCATTTTTGCCATGATTATTGTGTGCATGATATGCCCCTGAGCTCTATGTGTTTTGTTATATGTTTTGCCATCTTTCCAGAGGTGCAACCCATGTATTTTTGTGATGTGTGTGGTGACTAGCACAAGCTTGCAAAGTGGTGCATTCGTTAATGCTGATTTCAGGGACTTAGCATTTCCACTAAGTCCTTGATCTGTTTTATCTCAATATGCCATATGTTCATGTTGTTTCCTAGTGATCCGTGCCTCTTTTGAGGATGATCAGTAAGGATGTTTTGTTAATC
This sequence comes from Triticum urartu, assembly GCF_003073215.2. Lineage (NCBI taxonomy): Eukaryota > Viridiplantae > Streptophyta > Magnoliopsida > Poales > Poaceae > Triticum > Triticum urartu. The sequence continues at coordinate 441,586,427 of NC_053027.1, forward strand.
TTGTAGTGCTCTATCCATCCATGTCTTTGTTTGCAATTATGGAGCACCCTAGCTTGAGTCAATCGAGCTCTACTTTTGCTATTTCGTGAATCTGGGCAGATTGTCTACTTGTTAGCGATTTTGCCGAGGATGTTGTAGTTGATCCGTGCATGCTATGCTATTGTTCTTGCCATGTCTAGCTTGTATAATGTGTATTCTTGATGGGTGTATGCTTAGATTGTCATGACTTGCTCTGTAGTGAGTGCATCGAGCTCGTAAACATGCCTACTTGATATCTGTTTCAGCATGCTCCAGTTTTCACTAAGTCTGAGAACTGATTATGTTTTTTGCCATGTTCACATGCTTGCAATTGTATTTTCTGATCCCTTTTGGCTCAAGGTCACTAAGGGACTTTTGTTAAGATCTTTGAGTAGCTCCATGCCATGCTTTACTTTGCCATGTTCAGGTCCTGTAGCATATAGTTTTTTATGCTCCAAAGAGTGCTATCTGATCTGAAATTCCAGACAAGTGTTAATTTCACTAAGTCTGAAATCTGTTTACCAAATGCATTTTTGCCATGCTTGTTTGAACCTGTTAATGGATGAATTGGCCTAGCTCAGTGCTAGTCTTTTGTTAAGCATCATTGAGTGGATCCCTGCCATTTATTTTGATGCCATGTTTGAGTGTTGTAGCATGTTCATCTTGTTGCATTTAGATGGCTACTTGCTGTAAATCGCAGACGTGGTCATATTTGAATGCTTGCCATTTCCAAACCGTAACTCCGATTCCGGCGTTCTTTATATCATTTTCAAGCGATTTCATCTCACTTTCCAGTGGCACACTTGGATTTCCAAGTTGAGGCCAGGTTCATTCCTTGTCAAATCTTGCATATGCATCACATATCGCATCCCGCATAGCATACCATGTTTGCATCATGTTGTTTGAGTTTGCACGTGGTTGATTGTGCTCCGTTTGCTTGTTTGTCTTGTTTGGGTAGAGCCGGGAGACGAGTTCGCTAACGAGGAGCCCATTGAGTTTGCTTTCGAGGATCCAGTCAACTCTGACAACTTTGCAGGCAAGATGATCATACCCTCGAAATCACTACTATCTTTGCTTTGCTAGATGCTCGCTCTTTTGCTATGCCTATGCTACGATGCCTACCACTTGCTTTCATGCCTCCCAAATTGCCATGTCAAACCTCTAACCCACCATGTCCTAGCAAACCTGATTGGCTATGTTACCGCTTTGCTCAGCCCCTCACTACTAGGGAAAACCTTACACACAGAATCTTAGCAGCAGCGCGGTATAAAAACAGACGCTACTGCTAATTAGCAGCAACGAGCTTTTAGAAAAGAGCGCTGCTAATGACTGAGTAGCAGTAGCGCTCTAGGTGAAAAGAGCGCTACTACTATAATTGCCACGGTGTTGCCTCCAGGCTAGATATAGTAGTAGCGCCCTTCCCGTGGACGCGCTACTGCTAAAGAACTTAGTAGCAGCGTTTTGCTCAAAACTCGCTGCTGGTAAGTATGACCGCAACTAATTAAGTTTAGTCCCATACTGCTAAGCGAACAAGGTGTTTACCACCTTAAATATGTTGCTTCTCAACCTATCTCGAGCACTTGGTCTTCATTGAACTATATGTGTATGATTTGTGGTTGCAATATGAATCCTCGCCTGTACCTATACAGGTACAGTGAGGATTCATGTTGACTATTTAGATTATACACAAAAAGATCAATGATGACCAATGTATATTTTTGATGTTTTTACTAAACAAAAGAAATAACTGCTTCCATTAGCAGTAGCGGTTTTTCCCAAAACGCGTTGTAGATAAGTTAGCTATAGCGCGTTTTCTGTACGTGCGCTACTGCTAGTTCGAGTTAACCACCCGCATCAAAATTTCGCTAAGTCCTCCTTCCCCCCACCGGCCTGTTCCCCTACTCCCTGTCGCCGCCCGAGCCCGAGCGCGCCTGCGCCCTCACCGCCGCCGCCGCCGCCCGCCCTCAACCTCACCGCCGCCGCTCTCGACCACACTGTCGCCGCCCTCGACCTCACCGCCGCCTCGACCGAGCCCGCCGCCCAGGACCACCGCCCTCCCGATCCCGAGCCCGCCCTCGCCGCCCCTCCGTCGCCGAGCACCTCCCCGCCACCGTCTCTCCCTCTGTAAGCCCCCCACCCCTCCCCACCTCTCTCTCTTTGCTTAGTTAGTAGATGATTTTAGTAGTAGTAGATGTTAATTTAGGGTTCATAGATAATGATTTTTAGAAGTAGTGGATAGATGTTAATTAGTAGTAGATGTATAATTAGCAGTAGTACATGTTAATTAGTAGTAGATGTAGTAGTTAGATGTTAATTAGTAGTAGTAGATGTGCTAGTTTCCTTCTATTTATAGTAAGTTTATATTTAGTAAGAACTAGTTGAATTAATAGAACTAGTTTAGTTTTAGTTGAACTAGTTAAGTTTTAGTTGAACTAGTATAGTAAGTAAATTAATAACTAGTTGAACTACTTCATTTTTAGAAAGAACTAGTTTTTTTCTTTTTATACTAAGTTTATATTTAGTAAGAACTAGTTGAATTAATAGAACTAGTTGAACATGCCATATTTGGTGTTATTTTTTAGTTTAAGCAATTATTTCATGTTTTGGTTACACCTCCGAGTGGCCTATGTTTTGCCGGAGTGTTGATTAATTTCCGTTCCAGCAAATTTCAGGCGCTCGATATGTCCTTTTTTAGCAAAGGTCATGCCGGATTTTTCCGTGAATTCTGGCATGACTTGTGCTAGAATATGTGGGAAATATCGAGTGGCCTGGATTTTCTTTGAAAAATAATGATCTAATTTAGGTTTTTTAGTACATATATTTAATTGTACAAGTTTAATCTTTGAATTATGAACGTAGGAAATGTCGTACTCGGACGACGACAGTCTCCCGGGGGAGTGCAGCTGGTGCCACGACGATCGAGGTATGTGCGACAGGTTCGTTGAGCTGGACGAAGATCGGCGCTTCAGCATTAAGCTCTAGGAGACCTTCGATGTTGAAACGGTACGCAACAACGACAAGTGTTTTTTTTCATTAAGCATGACTTCAACTATTTCAACGTCTAATTTTCATCTTTTACAATTCGACTAGCTTATCCCATGCCATGCAAGACGCTATGTCTTGGAGAGGATGGGTTTTGAAGACCATGAAAATTTTCAAACAAAGAAAATACACCTAAGGACCCATCATGATATCGATTTTGAAGTAAATCTGTATAATTCTCAGAGCGTAACCCATTTTGGTTGTCAAAATTGGGAAGCACTTTGCAAAATGTATGGTTTTTATGAGGGTATGATTGTCACCATGGATCTTGGTCATCCTGACATCGAGCAAGACAATATGGACATTTGGGTCCTTGTTGATACGCTTCCGATTCTACCGCAATGTGAGTTTCTCAAACATAGTTATTAACTAATTTATATTGTTTATTTCAAAATAGTTGACAGCTTATTTCCATTGACAGCTTATTTTGAATCTTCAAAGAATGTGCAGAAGATGGTAGACAAAACCCACTACACTGATGGCTCCGAATTAACTTATAAGGAGAAAAATCATCTGATTGCTTATTGTACTTTTTTTGAGAATTACAATACCTATTATCGAACTCCTCCAAATTATGGTGAATACGTGCCACTAGTGCACGTGTTGAACCACGATAACTTCTATGGAGATACCCTGGTAAGATATTTTACTATTACGACATCCGTGCATCTTTTGCATACTTCTAAAACTAGTACATCATTGCTAACTACGAAGTTATTACTATGTTTTTCAACAGAAAATCCCGATGGATTGTGTGCCTCATCTGATGTATTACAATGGTCGCCTTGAAGTTCTGAACCTACAGCCAGGTCATCCTACGGATCTCACCTGTGCATATCGAATTTCTGAAACCGGTGAACACATGCTAATCAAAGAGTGGAAAAAATGTTTGGACATTCGTAAGGAGGTTCTTGGAAGCAACATTAAGCGAAAGGCAAGAATTGGAGACAGGATAATCTGCATTCTCCATAATGGAGAGCGAGGGGCTATCTTGTTTTTTGCTATTTTACCTTAGAGAATATAGTAGGTCCTAAGAGAATGTAGTAGGTCCTATGAGGTACAATATGTTTATTATGTGATACAATGTGTTAGAGTTGAAGATGTCAGGAGTACTTGTGATTACGACTAGTGACCAATGATATGATGATGATGATGATAAGTTGTTAATGATATGATGATGATGATGATATTTATTATATCATTGGGTGAAAGAACCGCGGATTAGTTTCAAGTGGATGTCCGTCCACTTGAAACTAGTCCACACGGTTCTTTCACCCCGTGATGTAATAACTCATTATGATGTAAAAACAATTTGTAAATTCCTGTTGTATGAAAATTTGTGTAAAGGTGTACGAATACAACATGAAATAAAAAAGAAATAAAATACGAAATAATAGTAGCAGCGCGGGCAGAGAGAAGCGCTACTACTAATTACCAGCAGCGCTCCTCCTGGAACTCGCTGCTACTAAGTCGATTTAGCCGTAGCGTGGGTGGAGGCACGCTACTGCTATTCGTTAGCTGTAGCGCCTTATCAGTAGCGCACCACCCCGCGCTACTGATAGGTCTAAAACCCGCGCTGCTGCTAGCCTTTTCCCTAGTAGTGCCTCTTATAGCGTTGCTAGTTGCAGGTGAAGATTGGAGGCCGTTCCTTGTTGGAACATTATTTACGTGTTTGGATATCATTATATTGCCATGTTATCTTAATGCATCTATATACTTGGTAAAGGGTGGAAGGCTCGGCCTCTCTCCTAGTGTTTTGTTCCACTCTTGCGGCCCTAGTTTCGTCATATCGGTCATACCTAGCCTCTTTTTCCCTTGGGTTTCGGAGCCCGAGGGTCATCTTATTTAAACCCGGCCAGTGCTCCTCTGAGTGTTGGTCCGAACCAGGCAGCCTGCGGGGCCACCTCGGGGAAACTCGAGGGCTGGTTTTACTCGTAGCTTGACCTATCTGAGTGTGCCCTGAGAACGAGATATGTGCAGCTCCTATCGGGATTTGTCGGCACATTTGGGCGGTGTTGCTGGATTTGTTTTAACTTGTCAAAGTGTCTTAAAGAACCGGGATACCGAGTCTGATCGGAACGTCTCGGGAGAAGGTCTATTCCTTCATTGACCGTGAGAGCTTGTCATGGGCTAAGTTGGGACTCCCCTGCAGGGATTTGAACTTTCGAAAGCCGTGCCCGCGGATATGGGCAGATGGGAATTTGTTAATGTTTGGTTGTAGATAACTTGAACCTTAATTTAATTAAAATGAATCAACTATGTGAGTTGTCGTGATGGTCTCTTCTCGGCGGAGTCTGGGAAGGGAACATGGTGTTGGAGTTATGCTTGCGCCGGTTGTTCTCTAGATTACTCGCTCGCGCTTTGCCTCCTCTTCTCGCTCTCTTTTGCGAACAGGTTAGCCACCATATATGCTAGTCACTTGCTGCAGCTCCACATATTTTACCCTGCCTTACCTATAAGCTTAAATAGTCTTGATCGCGAGGGTGCGAGATTGCTGAGTCCCTGTGGCTCACAGATTACTTCCAAACCAGATGCAGGGCCTGATGATTCCGTTCCAGATGACGCGCTTGAGCTCAAGTGGGAGTTCGACGAGGACTCACGCCGATACTACGTGTCTTTCCCTGATGATCAGTAGTGGTGCCCAGTTGGGGTGATCGGGACCGTGTCGCATGTTGGGTTTATCTTTTATTTTGGCGCCGTAGTCGGGCCATGAGTGTTTGAATGTTGTAATGCTATTTATGTACTTTGATTGACGTGGCGAGTGTAAGCCAACTATGTATCTCCCCTTTTATTATCTATATTACATGGGATGTTGTGAAGATTGCCTAACTTGCGACATTGCTTTCAATGCGGTTATGCCTCTAAGTCGTGCCTCGACACGTGGGAGCTATAGCCGCATCGAGGGTGTTAAACAGATGACCAGTCCTATTCCCCCACTGAGGTGTATGCTCTAACTTGGCACGGTTATACTCCTCATATCATGCATACGGTGTCTTGCATTGCATAGTTTAGACAGCATATACACAATATTCAACACCATGTTATTAGTTCAGACATCATATCGAATGCCCTCTGTTTAGCATATAAATCACATATGTGAATTAAATGATGCGATCTGATTACTTAGATAACATGTAGGTGAATTATGTCATGCGATCCTGTTTAGTTATTCATCATATCTTTGGAATTATGTTATGCTATGCTATCCAGTTTAGATAGACATCATATATGTGAAATTATGTCATGCTATCCGTTTTAGTTAAACAATATACATGTCAACTATTTCATGCCCTCTTTTTTCCACACTATCTATTGCATCTGTCTCTCATACAATGTCTATACATTCAACTATGTTTCCTGTTTATCAGCCATTTGAATTGGAGCGGGTGATGCCAGTCGCATGTTGGGTTATCTTTTATTTTGGCGCCGTAGTCGGGCCATGAGTGTTTGAATGTTGTAATGCTATTTATGTACTTTGATTGACGTGGCGAGTGTAAGCCAACTATGTATCTCCTTTTATTATCTATATTACATGGGATGTTGTGAAGATTGCCTAACTTGCGACATTGCTTTCAATGCGGTTATGCTCTAAGTCGTGCCTCGACACGTGGGAGCTATAGCCGCATCGAGGGTTACAAGTTGGTAATCAGAGCCTTCCCCGACCTTAGGAGCCCCATTGCTTGATCGTTTTAGCGGCCGAGTTGTGTCTAGAAAAATGTTTTGAGTCTTTAGGAATTATATATCGGAGAGTTTAGGAATTCTTTTACTTCCCAGTCTCCTCATCGCTCTGGTAAGGCATCCTGACGTAGAGTTTTGACTCTTCTCTTCTCAAATTTCACTAAAAAAAATTTAGGATCATGCGGGTATCTTGGAATCGTTCCGATGGTTTTTATGATGAGAACATTGTCTTGGTGCCTCCTGTCAGGGGTTGTGGAAGTGTCCCGGGGAGTTGAGCTCTGAGGTGTTGTCGTCATAATTTTATCGTTGCAGTTCTGGAATACCTGAGTTTAGTACGCCGACATCGAAAATCTCTTTTATGCAGTTTGTTGGTGAGATAACCTCGACGCCACCCAGTACTGGGGCGGGAGTTCGGGAGTATCGCCATAACTTGTATAACGGATGCTTTTCGAAGGTTGAGGTAGATGGTTTCCGAAGTTTTTCTTGGTTATGTGTTGAAGGATGGATACAGCTGGATGTAGGATTTGCTAGATTTGGGTGAGATATTATGCTTCCCCTGTATCCCCAACACCTGATTGCATAACCGGAAAGGTTCGGGAGTTTCATAGGTGGGAATTTGTAGCTCTAGTTCTTCTTCCACGGATATTTGGTTTGAGATTGGGATTTCTTACCGAGTATTCGTTCTTGATCCGTACCTTGTTGATTTATTCTCTACCTAAATTCTAAGTGGCTTCTCAATTTATGGATGTGACCATTTCAATGTGGAATGCATTCGTTCATTTTGTTTGGATGTGAAGACTTTATGTTGCAATTTCAAACCTGTTTGATTCAGCTTCATATTTACCTGTCAATGCTAATGGATGTCACCCTCTTCAGGATGGCTCCTGCTAAGGGCAACAATCAGAATCAGGATCCGCCACCACCACCTCCTCCGGAGGCATGGCAAGCTGTGATGGCCGCAACCAATGCAAACACAGTTGATCATGCAAATTCTTCAAGAGCGCAATCAAGCGAACCAAGGCAACCAAGGCAACAATCAGAATCACTTTGCTACACTCAACCAGTTCCTTGCTAACGGGCCAAAGACTTTCAGCAATTGTGTTGAGGCAACTGATGCTGACGATTGGCTCGTGGATCTGTGCAAGCATTTCGAGTGCAGTAACGTCAGGCCTGAGGACTTTGTCAAGTTCGCTTCCTTCCAACTCAAAGACCAAGCTGCAGAATGGTTCCAGCAGTACAAGGATTCCAGAGGTGGCCGTGTGATTACCTGGGATGAATTCCGTCAAGACTTCAAAGCTCATCATATTCCTCAGAGTGTGGTTGAAAGCAAGCGTGAGGAATTCCGCAACCTGAAGCAAGGCTCTTTGTCTGTCTATGACTACAACAAGTTGTTTCAGAAGCTCGCCCGCTTTGCTAAGCAGGACGTCCCTGACGAGAAGAGCATGATATACCAGTTCAGGGGTGGTCTCAGAGAAGAAATCCAGCTAGCTCTTGTTCTCTTTGAGCCCTTGAGGTACGATGAGTTCTACAACATGGCATTGAAGCAAGAGGCTGCTCAACTGAGGTGTGATGCTTCCAAGAAGCGAGTCAGAGATGCTACTCCTTCTTCCTCTACTCAAGTGGCCAAGCAGCAGAAGTATTGGCTTCCTCCTCCTCCGTTCCGTCAGCCGTATCAGCAGAAGAGCAAAGGTGGCAGTGGATCTTCCCACCCACCCAACCCTGGCTTTCAGAACAAGACTTCGTCTCAAGCTCCAAGATCGAGTGCTCCGTATCACCGTCCGCTTTCAGAGGTCACGTGCAACAAGTGCCAACAGAAGGGTCACTATGCCAACAAATGCTTCAATCAGAGGCGTCTCCCTCCTCCTCCTCCTGTGAGATCGGCAAGTACAGCTGTGGTCAAGCATAACCCCAAGTCCAAGGTCAACTTGATGAATGCAGCTCAGGCAGAGGACTCGTCAGATGTCATCATGGGTAACCTTCCTGTTAACGATATTCCTGCAGTTCTTTTTGACACTGGTGCATCGCATTGTTTCATCTCGAGACCATTTTTCTAAGCATGAGTTTT
>NC_053027.1:441596229-441608566 GCF_003073215.2 Triticum urartu
TACTATTAAAGCTATTTTCACCTAACCCCCGCGCGGCCTGATTCCCTCTCCTCTGCTTCCTCCCCCAATTCTCCTCTACTATTCCTCGTCGCCTCCGCCTCGCCGCTGTCTCCCCCGACCCCGCCTCGCCGTCGTCTCCCCAGACCCCGCCTCGCCGCCGTCTCCCCCGACCCCGCCTCGCCGCCGTCTCCCCCGACCCCATCTCTCTCCCCGCCCTCTGTAAGCACTCTTCCCTTCCAATCCCTCTTCTCTGCTTAGTATGAACCCTAGCTATTTAGTGCTAGTTAGTATGAACCCTAGGCTATTTTTAGTGCTAGTTAGTTAATTACTTATATGGTAATTAGGGCAGTAGTTCCTAGGTACTAATTAGTTAGTAAGAACTAGGGTATTAGTTTATTTTTATTTATAGTAAGTTTATTTTTAGTAAGAACTAATTGAATTAATAGAACTCGTTATTAAGAACTTGTTGCTATTTTTTTAGTTAAACCAATTTTTCTCGCATCGACATGGACGATGCCTATCCCGCATCCTCGTCGTCGAGTCTGCGGAGGACGACACCTGCATGACCAGATGGGCCATGTCCGGGACTGGGCTCTACCGGGGTGGTATTGGGAGGCGCTACCTACCGGGGGGCGCAGGTTGGTGAGGAGCCAGCCTGTCGTTGACCCGAACCTTCTTTGGTGGCGGTCGTGTGGGCCAGTGACGGTCCAGAGGCTCGAGGACTCCGCGGAGGTGGTGCGTCACCGTGTCAGTGAGGAGGACGCACACGTCCGTCGCTACTTGTTTGCGTTGGAGCATAGGTTCTCCAATACCTGGCAGGTTCTCCAGGGATCTCACTGGAGCTATGATCACGTGATGGTTCCTTCTCTGTGGGTTTCCACCGCCCGCGCCGATACCCGTCGTGTGCTAGGGTTTTAGTTGTATTAGTGATGTTATATGTATGACACTATTTGGGATGTATTAGTGATAATATTCGACGATGTACGGACGCATGAGATGATTTACTTTTGCTTATTGAATGGATGCTAATTTGAGTCCTATAAGATATTTTGAAATGTATATCTTGTGTTGCTCAATATCCAAGTGGCCGGTCATGTTTGCAGGTTACACCTCCGAGTGGCCTACGTTTTGCCAGAGTGTTAGATTCTATATCTCCGTATCGCGGCAATTTCAGCGCTCATATATCCTATTTTAGCAAAGGTCATGCCGGATTTTTCCGTGAATTTTGGCATGACTTTTGCCAGAATATGTAGGAAATATCGAGTGCCCCGGATTTGTGTGTTGAGTATCCTGGTAGTTGTCTTCTATCGATTTTCAATTAATGTTTTAACTATGAACATAGGAAATGTCTAACGACAAAAAGGATTTCGGTATTTTCAAATACTGCGAAGACGAGCGCGGCCTGTGCGACGGAATCTCCCTAGATGATGATAGGCGCTTCAGCATCAAGCTGGACGAGAACTTCGAAGTGGATACAGTAAGTCACAACGACAAGTCTTTTTTTCGTAATTAGCATGACATCTGCTTTCATTTGCTTCAACTTTTATTTTTTTTACTATCTACTTAGCGTAATCCCTGCTGCAAGAGTTTTGTATTGGATAAGATAGGTTTCAGTCATACTATGGGAGGTAAAGAAAGTTTACTTGAAGACCGAGCCATTGGTTATTATTTTCCACTGCAAAATTATACAATTCAGCGACTACACCTAATTTTGGATGCAAAACATGGCGAGCACTATGCAAGACTTATGCATTTGAGCCTGATATGGTTATCACCTTTGATATTCGTCCGGAAGATTATATTGAAGGTAATACCGACATCTGGGTCGATGTGCAGATGCCTCCAGTTACACCATTATGTAAGTTTCTCAACCATATTTATGTCTTTGATATTGTTTATTCAAAAATAGTTGACAACTAATTTGTATTGTCAGCTTATTTCGGTGCAAGCAAACATGTCCAGCGCTTGGTAGACAGGACCTACTACTGTCCCGGGGCTGAACTAAACTGCGAGGAGCTAAGTCATTATGTTTCATGGCTTGAGGATCTTGATACTGTCAAGACAAATTTTCTTCCTGCATTAGAAATGTTAGTACTGAAAACGTGCGACCAATAGTGTTCGTAATGAACTACGGTCACATCTATTTAGGAAGGATGGTAAGATTTTTACTATTTGTCCTCAGTGCATCTTTTCCATACATTATTTTTGAAGCTAAACTTCATTGCTAAGTATGTTACCATACGATGTTCTTCAACAGGGACTCCCGATGAATGTTGTGCCTTATGGGATCGAGACTAAAGGTACCATGAGTATTATTAGCTTACGGCCAAGATATCCTACAGATTACTTTAGTGCATTCAAGATTAGCGACGGATGCTTAATAGTGCAAGACTGGACCAAATGTGTGATGGAGAAGCGCAGAGAAGTACTAGGGGCAGCAAACAGATGCGCTACCCACGATTAGGAGACAGGTTCATCTGCATGCTCCAACTTGATCAAGGAGGAGAGCTACACATGTTTTATGTTATTTTACCTAAGAGAGAGCAGCAGGAGTGATTAGCTAGCTAGAAATGAGTTTGAGGATGATGATGTGCTACACTATTACTATGATGATAAAATAGCTAGTGTTGGTGGTAATGACTATGATGATATTAATAGCTTGTGCTTGGCGGATTAGATTCAAGTGGAGGCAACATGTGGTGCACATCGAAAGTACTACTAGTCCAAACTAGATCAAGTTTGGATTAGTAGTATACTTTTGACATGCACCACATATTGCCTCCACTTGAACCTAATCCACCTTCATTTGACACACTGTTATGGACATAATGATGTAAACCTCATAACTGGTATTGTACCAATATTTGTCCTATGGCGCATAAATACACTAAAAATAAAAAAATAAAAAAAGAATACTAGTAGCGATGGCGAGAAAACACGCTGCCAGTAGTTACATTAGCAGTGCGGGAGTGAACAAACGCTGCAGCTATTTGCCCTAGCAGTAGCGCGTGCGGCACGCGTTACTGCTAAGCAATAGCTGTAGCGCCTTATTAGTAGCGCGCCTACCCGCGCTACTAGTGAGCACAAAACCGCGCTGCTGCTAGCCTTTTCCCTAGTAGTGGATTGGGACATGTGCAAGTTTGTCTCTGTGGCATGGATACCTACCTGCTAGCGCTCGACTATCGGTGTGTGGTGGGGGAAGAGGGAGGCCCAATTAACTATAGAGGTACAATGGCTGGTATATGTGTGGAGGAGGAGAGAGGCCTACCTCATGTATTAAGGAGATCGATCTGCCTCATGTATTAAGGGAGATCGATCGGCATCCATGCATATGTGCAGGAGATGAATAAGGTTGGGAGAGAGACAGAGCTAGAGTGTTGGAGGGGGTGGTAGTGGAGTTGCTTCTAACAAATGGTGGGATAGGCTTGCTAGACAAACGGAGGGCACGCCCGCAATATCAATAAGAGAGGAGATGGCTGCTTGTTGTCTGTGCACGTGCGTGTGAGAGACGGGTCAGGAGGCATGCACGAATGATGAGGGGGGACGATGTGGCTGTGGTAAGCAGACGTAACTACATAGGAAGATCAATCGCCCTTTGTAAGAGAAAGGAGAGACATAACTTGTGAGGTACGTCGATCGATGGGGGTAGTTAAAGTCGATCTAGGTATATGTTGGGAGATCGATCGGTATACATGCATGTGTGTGTTAGAAGCAAATGAGGCACGAGGAGAAGGATAGAGAGAGAGGGATGCATGTAGGAGGTGGTACGAGAGGCATACTATATCGAGGGGGAGGAGTGTGCGAGTACGAGAACGATGAAAAGAGTGGTGGGAGTGAGGCATGGACGGTGACAAGAGAAGAGGGGAAGCTTGTGTTTGTGCTAGGCACACCTGGCTAGAGAGGCATATCGATCGATGTGTGCCTGTAAAGAAGGAGCTGGGGGGCCTACACACACCGTGGGTGAACGACCTAAAGTGAAAAGACGAATTTGCGCGATGGAGCTAGAGAATGCTGAGGGAGGGTGAGAGGGGTGTGCATGCACAAGAGAAAGTTAGCGCTAGCTACAAAGATAAGAGGGTTGTGTGGGTGTAAAAGACGAATAGAGATCATATATACTTCATTATAAAAAGCGAATTCGGATATTTGAAGAATTTATCATAGTGTTTCAAACCGACGGATGTGTGAATATATATAACGGTGATACACATGGTGTGGTTATGAACATGGTATACTACATTTAATATATTTTATCTCTACTCTTATAAAAAAACGGAGTTGTTGATGATGGTGTGCCTGCCATCCTGCATTATAGGCCGTCTGATTTATATCTGGCGGATAGCAAGGAATATGATGGTTGAAGTTGGCAACAATCATGATTGTAGATTCTTAGATCAATAGAGAAACAAATTCAAATTGTAGTTGGCAATAATTTATTGTGAATTCTGATTGTAAATAGAGAAACGAATTATATTAGTTCGAATTGCAGCGGTAGTATAGACATTTGGAATGCACTAAAATGTTGGTATGAGTAGGTTACATGCATTATAGCAAGCGAAAAAATTTAATTGGACATAACATGGATTCATACTCCCTCCTTCCATCTATATAGGGCGTAATGAGATTTTTAAGACCGCCTTTGACTATTGACAAGATTAATAGTACATGACATGCACAATGTGAAAATTATATCATTGAAAGAACCTTTCACAGACGAATTTAACGGTGTGCTTTGTGTAAGTTGCATGTCATATATCATTGCTCTAATATTTGGTCAAAGTTAGCATCGAAAAACGCATTAGGCCCTATATAGATGGAAGGAGGGAGTAGCTTTGAATAGCATTTGTATAGTAAAACGGGGCAAGACTCTCTCTTTGTGTGGTGTGAATAGTTTTATTTTTTTCGTTTTCTTTTTGGTTGAGGGAAGTGCGAATTGATTTGGTACGTACAAGTACAATATTACTACACGTTAGGCTTGTCCCTAAAATTCAACCCGCGTCTTGTTATATCCCGAAAATTCAGATATCGTGCTCCCAAAACTGGCGCCTTCACAACCCGCGCCTTGCTATCCCGAAATTACAACGCGCGCGAAAACTCCCTCCAGCTGCCAAATCCCGACACGCGAAATCCCCCTTCTAACCCTGAGCCGAAAGGGCCGCTAGTTCAAATCGGTGGGGGGTACTTTTGTAACACACCCTACATTTTGGACAAGCGCGTTCCTAAGTCATGCTTCCTCCCTCCTCATACCCCCTTTTCGCCATTCGAAATCCAGGCCGGGGCTTGTCGCTATTGTGCGGGTTTTTATACCTATCGGCTCTCAGGCCGCTGGTAAATACCTCCACCGTCGCTCCATTGACTGCTCGTACATTCTACCTCTGCTGTCCTGACAGTGGTCCGGAGCCTCTTCCCCGACGTACATAGGTCAACGCAACGCTCCGAACGTTCCTCCTATCGTCCGAGGCTGCGATGCCCGGGATGGAGATGTCGTCGTCCATCTGGCCGTCCACGCGGTTCAGCCGCACTCCCGTCCTCGCTCACTCTCAATGATAGCTGCTCCGATGATTCGCCTCGGGCTATTCACGTGCTGCTCCATCCTCTCTACTTAGCCGTGGCCGCCTTAGCCTTGCTCCTACGATGTGCGGATCTACAGGATGTCCTCAGCCGAGCTCCTCTGATGAAGGAGCCTTGAGCTGCGGCGCACCATAGGATGAGGTTGTACACTCAGTCGCATCGCAACTTACTCATCTTAACATCGAGGTCCTCGGTTTGTTTGTTTGGTGCCGGCGCCGGACGGTGCTCCAATCCTCGACTACCCGGCATTGAGCGGACGCGCGGCCTACTTGAAGCCGGTGTTCTTGCTGTGGGCCGATCATCTCCACGCCGCGTTCGTCTGTTGAGTTTTATTTCCAGTGCGAGGCCCCTTCGCGGCGGCAGTCCCATACCAGCCGGATATCTGCTGGCTGCTCCGGCTCTCGCTCGCTCGCCCCGCGCGTGTTGCTGCTGGCTCTCGCTCGATCGCTCGCTCGCCCAGCTGCTGCTGCTGCTCCCCCTCGCTCGTGCTGCTGCTCTGCTCCGATTAAGCCACACTTCAGTCGACTGAATCGACTTTTGGGTCAGTCGATTTTCAGGGGTTGGGGGGCTCGCCGGAGTTAAGGAAGAACCACCCGCAGCGGGGACGGGGGCTCGCTCGGAGAGGTACCCCACTATCTATCTTAGGGTTCAGGGTGGGCGGGGGCCTAGAGGGCTGGCCGGCGGCGGTGGCGAGTTGTTTCGGGGCGGCGAGGCGGCGCTGGGGCCGGCGGTTCGGCCGGTGGTGGCTGGCGGCTAGGGGTGCAGGTTGAAGATTGTAACACCTCCGGATAACTTTCCCTTTGTACTCCAACTCTTGCCGTTTCGGCGTTAAGTTATTTTATTTCCTCGGGTTCGGGTTTTTGTCTCCGTGTGTTTGTTGTCGTTGTCATGCATCTCATATCATGTCATCATGTGCATTGCATTTGCATACGTGTTCGTCTCATGCATTCGAGCATTTTCCCCGTTGTCCGTTTTGCATTCCGGCGCTTCGTTCTCCTCCGGTGGTCATTTCTAGCTTTCTTTCGTGTGTGGGGATTAAACATTTCCGGATTGGACCGAGACTTGCCAAGCGGCCTTGGTTTACTACCGGTAGACCGCCTGTCAAGTTTCGTACCATTTGGACTTCGTTTGATACTCCAACGGTTAACCGAGGGACCGAAAAGGCCTCGTGTGTGTTGCAGCCCAACACCCCTCCAATTTGGCCCAAAACCCACCTAACTCTGCTCCATCATCTAGAGCGTTCGATCACGATCGCGTGGCCGAAAACCGCACCTCATTTGGACTCTCCTAGCTCCCTCTATGCCTATTTAAACACCCCCCGATTTTCGGATCTCCTCCTACCTCCGAAACCCTAAAAATCATCTCCGCGCCCGCCGGACTGTCCGCCGCCGCGGACAATCCCGTCCGCTGCGCACCAGTGGCAGCCTCTATCGCCCGCCCTCCCTCTCATCTCCACCACCAGCGCCTGAGCGCCCGAGCCTCGATGGCTGGGCCTCTGGCGTCCGGAACTTTGGCGCACGGGCTCTATTGGAGGTAGCGCCGTCGCCGTGTGCCCTCCTTCTTCCTACGCTCCGCCGTGCGCGCCCACGCTGCCCATAGCCGGCGCACGCGCCCCGTTGGAATTTGTTTGTCTCCCGCCGCGAGCAGCCGTCGTAGCCTGGGTTCTGGCGTCGCCGCACGTTTGCATGCCGGCTTCGCCGCGGCCCCTGTGCCGCCTCCCGGCCCTGTCCGCCTCCTCCGGCCTCGCCCCTCGCCTCGGCCTCTCTCCCCCGTCGCCGGCGAACAGGAGCTCCGGCGAGAGCTCCGGTGAACCTCGGGCCGCGTGCCCCGAAACCCTAGATCCAGATCCGGAGGTTGAATTTTTCCTAAGTCCTCAGAATTTTTAGTTCATATGCCCATGTTCGCGGCTCCGTAACTTTGCATCCGTAGCTCCGATTCATGCATATAGCATATCAAAATGTTCATCTCAGAGAGTACATCATTTCATTCATTGCATCATTTTCATTTGAGTTCATCTTGATGCCTGAAATGCTGTTAGAAGAGGGCTACTTGAGTTAATTGTCAGATCTGCTACTCCATTTAGATATTTGTCATTTTTGCCATGATTATTGTGTGCATGATATGCCCATGAGCTCTACATATGTTTTGTTAAGGGTTTTTCCATCTTTTCAGAGGTGCAACCCATGTATTTTTGTGATGTGTGTGGTGACTAGCACAAGCTTGCAAAGTGAGGCACTTGGTAATCTGTTTTTCAGGGACTTAGCATTTCCACTAAGTCCTTGAGCTTGTTTATCTCATATGCCATATGTTCATGTTGTTTCCTAGTGATCCGTGCCTCTTTTGAGGATGATCAGTAAGGATTTTTGTTAATATTGTAGTGCTATCCATCCATGTCTTTGTTTGCAATTATGGAGCACCCTAGCTTGAGTCAATCGAGCTCTACTTTTGCTACTTTGTGAATCTGGGCAGATTGTCAACTTGTTTGCAATTTTGCCGGTGATGTTGTAGTTGATCCATGCATGCTATGCTATTGTTCTTGCCATGTCTAGCTTGCATTTTGTGCCTTCTTGATGGTGTATGCTTGTCTTGCCATGACTTGCACCGTAGTGAGTGCATCGAGCTCGTAAACATGCCTACTTGAGTTATATTTCAGCATGTGCCAGTTTTCACTAAGTCTGAAAACTGATTATGTTTTTGCTATGTTCACATGCTTGCAATTGTATTTTCTGATCCCTTTTGGCTCAAGGTCACTAAGGGACTTTTGTTAAGCTCTTTGAGTAGCTCCATGCCATGCTTTACTTTGCCATGTTCAGGTCCTGTAGCATGTAGTTTTGTTGCTCCGAAGAGGGCTACCTGATCTGAAATTCCAGACAAGTGTTAATTTCACTAAGTCTGAGATCTGTTTGCCATATGCATTTTTGCCATGCTTGTTTGAACCTGTTAATGGATGAATTGGCCGTAGCTCAGTGCTAGACTTTTGTTAAGCATCTTTGTGAATCCCTGCCATGTATTTTGTTGTCATGTTTGGGTGCTGTAGCATGTTCATCTCATTGCATTTAGATGCCTACTTGCTGTAAATCGCAGACCGGTGTCATATTTGAATCGCTTGCCATTTCCAAACCGTAACTCCGATTCCGGCGTTCTTTATATCGTTTTCAAGCGATTTCATCTCATCTTTCCAGTGGCACGCTTGGAATTCTAAGTTGAGGCCAGGTTCATGCATTTCCTGTCATATCTTGCATTTTGCATCCCGCATCGCATCCCGCATAGCATATCATCATTTGCATCATATGTTTGCTTGGTTTGCACGTGGTTGATTGTATCCTTGTTGCTTGTTTGTCTTGTTTGGGTAGAGCCGGAGACGAGTTCGCTAACGAGGAGCCCGTTGAGTTTGCTTTCGAGGATCCAGTCAACTTCTGACAACTGTGCAGGCAAGATGATCATACCCTCGAAATCACTACTATCTTTGCTATGCTAGTTTGCTCGCTCTTTTGCTATGCCAATTGCTACATGCATGCCTACCACTTGCTTTCAAGCCTCCCAAATTGCCATGTCAAACCTCTAACCCACCATGTCCTAGCAAACCGTTGATTGGCTATGTTACCGCTTTGCTCAGCCCCTCTTATAGCGTTGCTAGTTGCAGGTGAAGATTGGAGGCCGTTCCTTGTTGGAACATTTATTTACTTGTTGGGATATCATTATATTATTGTTATCTTAATGCATCTATATACTTGGTAAAGGGTGGAAGGCTCGGCCTCTCGCCTAGTGTTTTGTTCCACTCTTGCCGCCCTAGTTTCCGTCATATCGGTGTTATGTTCCCGGATTTTGCGTTCCTTACGCGGTTGGGTTATAATGGGAACCCCTTGATAGTTTCGCCTTGATTAAAGCTTTCCAGCAATGCCCAACCTTTGGTTTTACCATTTGCCACCTAGCCTTTTTTTCCCTTGGGTTCTGCAGACTTCAAGGGTCATCTTATTTTACCCCCGGGCCAGTGCTCCTCTGAGTGTTGGTCCAAACTAGAGCACCGTGCAGGGCCATCCCTTGGCAACTTGGGTTACGTCGTGAGTGTTGCCTAGGTGTGCCCTCGGGGAAACTCGAGGGTTGGTTTTAGTTGTATGAGCTGCTATCTGAGTGTGCCCTGAGAAAGAGATATGTGCAGCTCCTTATCGGGATTTGTCGGCACATTCGGGCGGTGTTGCTGTCTTGTTTTAACCTGTCGAAGTGTCTTGAGTACCGAGATACCGAGTCTGATCGGAACGTCTTGGGAGGAGGTCTATTCCTTCGTTGACCGTGAGAGCTTGTCATGGGCTAAGTTGGGACTCCCCTGCAGGGATTTGAACTTTCGAAAGCCGTGCCCGCGGTTATGGGCAGATGGGAATTTGTTAATGTCCGGTTGTAGATAACTTGAACCTTAATTAATTAAAATGAATCAACTGAGTGTGTTACCGTGATGGCCTCTTCTCGGCGGAGTCCGGGAAGTGGACACGGTGTTGGAGTAATGTTTGCGCAGGTTGCTCTCTAGTTTCTCGCTCGTGCTTTGCCTCCTCTTCTCGCTCTCTTTTGCGTTAAGTTAGCCACCATACTTGCTAGTCGCTTGCTGCAGCTCCACATATTTACCTTGCCATTACCTATAAGCTTAAATAGTCTTGATCGTGAGGGTGCGAGATTGCTGAGTCCCTGTGGCTCACAGATTACTATTACACCAGATGCAGGGCCTGATGATTCCGCTCCAGCAGACGCGTATGAGCTCAAGTGGGAGTTCGACGAGACTCTCAACGTTACTATGTTTCCTTTCCGATGATCAGTAGTGGTGCCCAGTTGGGGGTGATTGGGACCGTGTCGCATGTTGGGGTTTATCTTTTATTTTGGCGCCGTAGTCGGGCCATGAGTGTTTGGATGATGTAATGTTATTTATGTACTTGATTGACGTGGCGAGTGTAAGCCAACTATGTTATCTCCCCTTTATGATTTATATTACATGGGATGTTGTGAAGATTGCCTAACTTGCGACATATGCCTTCAATGCGATTATGCCTCTAAGTCGTGCCTCGACACGTGGGAGATATAGTCGCATCGAGGGTGTTACAAGTTGGTAATCAGAGCCTTCCCCGACCTTAGGAGCCCCATTGCTTGATCGTTTTTAGCGGCCGAGTTGTGTCTAGAAAAATGTTTTGAGTCATTTAGGAATTATATATCGGAGAGTTTAGGAATTCTTTTTACTTCCCAGTCTCCTCATCGCTCTGGTAAGGCATCCTGACGTAGAGTTTTGACTCTTCTCTTCTCAAATTTCACTAAAAAAAATTTAGGATCACGCGGGTATCTTGGAATCGTTCCGATGGTTTTATGATGAGAACATTGACTTGGTGCCTCCTGTCAGGGGTTTAGTGGAAGTGTCCCGGGGAGTTGAGCTCCTGAGGTGTTTTCATCATAATTTTATCGCTGCAGTTCTGGAATACCTGAGTTTAGTACGCCAACATCGAAAATCTCTTTTATGCAGTTCGTTGGTGAGATAACCTCGACGCCACCCAGTACTGGGGCGGGAGTTCGGGAGTATCGCCATAACTTGTATAACGGATGCTTTTCGAAGGTTGAGGTAGATGGTTTCCAAAGGTTTCTTGGTTATGTGTTGAAGGACGGATACTGCTGGATGTAGGATTGCTAGTTTGGGTGAGATATTATGCTTCCCCTGTATCCCCAACACCTGATTGCATAACCGGAAAGGTTCGGGAGTTTCATAGGTGGAAATTCTTGTAGCTCTAGTTCTTCTTCCACGGATATTGGTTTGAGATTGGGATTTCTTACCGATTATTCATTCTTGATCCGTACCTTGTTGATTTATTTCTCTACCTTAATTCTACGTGGCTTCTCAATTTATGGATATGTGACCATTTCAAGAGAAATGCATTCATTCATTTTGTTCGGATGTGAAGACTATATGTTGCAATTTTCATTCCGTTGGATTCAGCTTCAATATTTGTCTATCAATGTGCTAATGGTGGTCAACCTCTTCAGGATGACTCCTCCAACGTGCACGACTCTGAATCCTGATCCGCCACCACCTCCACCACCTCCAGAGGCATGGCAAGCTGTGATGGCCGCAACCAATGCAAACACACAGTTGATCATGCAAATTCTTCAAGAGCGCAACCAAGGGAATCAAGGCAGCAATCAGAATCACTTTTCTACACTCAACCAGTTCCTTGCTAACGGGCCAAAGACTTTCAACAATTGTGTTGAGGCAACCGATGCTGACGATTGGCTTGTGGATCTGTGCAAGCATTTCGAGTGAGTAACGTCAGGCCTGAGGACTTTGTTCAAGTTCGGTTCCTTCCAACTCAAAGATCAAGCTGCAGAATGGTTCAGCAGTACAAGGACTCCAGAGGTGGACGTGTTATCACTTGGGATGATTTCGTCGAGATTTCCGAGCTCATCATATTCCCAGAGCGTGGTTGAAAGCAAGCGTGAGGAATTCCGCAACCTGAACAAGGCTCTTTGTCTCTCCATGACTACAACAAGTTGTTCCAGAAGCTCGCCCGCTTTGCCAAGCAGGACGTCCCTGGATGAGAAGAGGCATGATATACCAGTTCAGGGGTGGTCTCAGAGAAGAAATTCAGCTAGCTCTTGTCCTCTTTGAGCCCTTGAGATACGATGAGTTCTACAACATGGCACTGAGCAAGAGGCTGCTCAGTTGAGGTGTGATGCTTCCAAGAAGCGAGCCAGAGATGTTACTCCTTCTTCCTCTACTCAAGTGGCCAAGCCAGCAAGAAGT